>NW_026126741.1:0-76913 GCF_943737965.1 Phodopus roborovskii | reverse complement strand
GGTATGGTCTGCATGCTCAGTGGCAGAGGCAGGTCGATCTAGTGAGTCCTCGGCCATTGACTCTGCACAGCAATACCAGGCCACTCATGGTTAAACAAAGAAACAGAAAACTTTCTTCGTTTGTGATTAGGATTTTTGTTCTTAAAAATTTGCATCTTGAATTACTTAGTGTTCCTTCAAAGATGTATGTTCCCTGCATATTTGTATAGGTAATGAGCAACCCACCAATAAGTAGCTACAGAAATTATCTTTGGATGAAGATTTCAAGTTAATGTTATAACACTTATTTCACAGTAAAAATTTTAAATTTCTAAATTACTAGATATATAGGTTTTGATACTACCCTATGGTTTTCTAAGGTTGTCATTAGGTAAATCATAGTTTTTACAATGTTAAACTTATTCCATGAAGTTAAATGATTGTAATATTTTGTCAGTCTAGAGATTCAAGACATGATTCAAACCTTCTAAGTAACAGATGAACACAACTAAGTTCTGACATTACAGACAGGGTTAAGTAAGGGATGTGGGGGTAGTAAATACATTATTTGCATTTTTCTTTATTATCTGATGTTTTGTCAGTCATAACTTTCTAAAGTATGTGAACATAGAAAAGGCTAATAGAAACATAACAGTAGCCATTTTTATGTTTCTCTTTGAGCATTTATATTAGTACCTGAATAATTTTCCAGAAAGTGAACAATATGTGACTCTCTGAGATGGTTTAATAAGTCATGATGAAGTGTACATGAACATCAAATATTGAGCAAATGATAAAATTGTATTTAACTGTATAGATGCCTTCCTTAGTTTATTTACTGGAGTATTAACAAAGGCACTCTGTAGGACAGTAGTCTATCACTGAGCTATACCTTCGGCCTGTTACATGTAATATGCTTAAGGAATATTTTAAAAAGATACTTCATTGTCAGCACATAACTTATTATCACATAGTATCACCTGTGTCAGTTTTCTTCTAATATAGTTATTTTATAAAGTGTTCTTAAAAATCAGGTAAGATGATATCTACAATGTACTATTACTCAGTAGCCATGTCACAGAAATAAAGCACACATTGTTGAATTTCCAATTTTCTACTCTAAATTTCAACTTGTAGAAAAATATGGCAACAGAAACCTTCATTTATTTGAGATAGTTTCTGTCATTCTGTTCTTTAAAATGCTCAGGTAAATTTCAAAATTTGTAGTTGTATATAGGAGTAGGACCCAGCAAAGCAAGAGCACACAGGGAAAGTCAGCCTTGGAAGGACTTGAAAGGGTTCATGGCCAAAGTCTCAAGGGAAACAGATGACTATGCCCTCTTCCAGTAGAGTCACCTGACACACTTTAGTTCTTCCAGTACGAGTGCAATAACATGTTCACATTGTGTACCAACAGCATTCACTTACGCCTAGAATTCCAAAGTTTTCTGTCAAGTAGCAAATAGGCAACTCAACAAGTGTTCACACAGACTAGACCAGTGTTATCTGTCTTGCAATGGTGACACCAGTTAACAGCAGGGGATGTCTCTATTAGCACAGAGAGCTCTTTTGTTGGGTTTCTGAATTATTGCCAAGAGAAAAGCTTCTAAGTACCCCTTCAAAAGACAGACATCTCAACACTGTTCTCTAAACTGTCTTCTGCACATTGATTAATGAGACCTTTAAAAACAGCCTTTGATTTGTGCATGCTATATTTTTGATTGTTTACTTCTTTGGCTTTTGGCACAGCCCAACATACTGTTCCAAAATAAATCAAAGACAAAGGCTTATTGTTACTTCTGAGGGCCTGACCTTATCTAGGGATTTTTCTAATCCTTCTACCTTTTCTCTCTGTGCTTTTATCTTTCTTACTTCTGCATACTTCACTTTCCTTTTTCCTCTGTGTCTGGTTGCTGGGCGGCTGGGGTATGGATGGCTGGGCCACTGGGTCAGTGGGCCCTGAGGTCCCTCCTCTCCTTGTCCTCTTGCGGCTCCAAGTCCTCTGTTCTCCTTCTCTATATGATCTGCCTGCCATGCCCTTCTTTCCTTGCTTCTGCTTCCCTGTTGACCATTCAGCTCTTTATTAGGACCACCAGGTGTTTTAGACAGGCACAGTAATACTGCTTCTCAGAGTTAAACAAATGCAGCACAAACAAAATTAAAACACCTTGAAGTAATATTCTACCACAGTCGTGACTGCAGACCATGCCAAGTCCTGGACTATCAGTTCAGGACAGCAATACATCAGCATTTTTCTTCCATGTTTCAATTGTTTCTGTGAAACATTTTTTTTTTCCGGTAAAGTGAGAGTTCCTATGGAAAATAAGAGCATTGCTAATACAATTTCATTCTCATGAGTACCAGAGTGAGTCACTTGTAAAAAAGGAAATAAAGTGTTTGATTCAGGGCAGCACAATTGAGGGGGGATTAAGAAACAAACTTGATGCAAAGTTCTTTCTTTTAATATAGATTTCAAATTTCCAGATTGTATATGTATGTCATTGTTTTTCTGTTTAAAATAGGTTCACAGACAGCAAACACATGATGTGAAATTTCAGCTTGCAGAAGAAAATGTGGTAGGAGAGAAAGCAGAATTATTGTCGGTTGGCTCTCAGACTGCTTTACAGAACACTAGTAAATTTTAAGTGTGGAACACATTAGAGTACTTGTATATCAAATGTTTACAAATGTGTTTTGCTTAATTTTATAATTTTGCCAATTTTATAAACTTGCAATTTCATGGTCATCTTTTGTTCAGTTTTCTCCTCGTTAAAGTGAAAATCCTGACTCCTCATCTTTTGTCCTTAACGTTTCTCATATTTTAGGTTCTAAATTGTTTGAAGTTAATGATGCAAATTTGTTATATTTAGTGATTCTATAACCACAATGATAGAAAATGTGGTCTTGAGTCACTCTGGTTTTCTTACTAATGAGAATAAAATGTCATAATAAATGCATGTATGTAAAGAATAACAAGTATTTTCTGTATACACACGTAGGTCTGCTTTGTAACAAAGAAATTTGGAGTAAAGTGTGCCTTTGATTCTGTTCCTGTGACACAGACATCAGTCAAGAGAACGAGGTGTCTTCTCTGCCAGAGAGTGAAGAAAGTAAAGAACATGAAAATCCAGCTCAGGGCTTTTAGAGGCCCAGGAACTCCTTACAGCAGTCGTTGAAAAATCCAGAACTGCATTATGGAATAGAGAGCCCCTGTCTTCAGGGGAAGCATTCTGACAATCTCCGAACTGTCAGCACAACCAAGGTATCCATCTGTGCCCTGTCTGCCATGTATCAGTATATCCAGAGTGATTATTTTAACGGTAAAATATACCTTCATCAGAGGCATAAAAGGAAACAGGAGATCATTCTGTGACTTTTAGATATGTGAAATGATGTCATTCAAAGACATTTACCATAGGAATTTTGCTTATATTTTCAGAAGGATGCTATTCTGCAGGACTAAATCAGACAGTGGTGCATGTTTGTTGTGTAAGTTTTGCCTAGTCTTCACTACTTTGATATGGCCAGTACATTAGAAGTGTAAGGTAGATCATTGCACTGGATTTCTTTCACTTTGTGATAGAATGCTGACATTCACCAATGTCTAAAGTAAACCTGTATCTTTTCAAAGTGTGGCTTTCTTGGCTCTCTCCACCTACCTTGATTCCTCTTTTCCTCATACCTGTCTTCTAATCTAAACATTTTCCTTTTCTCTGGGTCTTCAAAGGTCATGGGAAACACACCACTCCCCTTTTAGTAACTATCTCACTACACACCACTCCTCATCACCCATTAGTACCTGCTTTTTCATATGGACTAATTAATCATTCCTTCCTTCGAGTCTATTCGTTACACAATAGTCATCAGCAGGAGAGCATTTTGTGCCTTTAAACTTCAGCAGACCACCTTACTGCAGTGTTGTTTTGTTCTGCACAATAGGACCCTGTGACCATCTTGACTATTCTCACATACTCAGCCTCACTGTTCTCAGAATAAGCATCCTCCTTGTAGTCCTTAAATAAATCAGTTTGATTCTGCTTAAGAGTTTGCCTGATACTTTCTTCCAACTGGCAAAGATCAGCACTTCCTGAGATGCCCAACACCCTCACCCTTTTGAATCCTCATTCACAAACATTGTCATGAGGGTTTTTGGTCACCTCGATGAATTAGAATTGATTCTGATGGAGAAACATAAACATGTAGGAGGATGGGGGAGTCTTCAGTTATTAGGAACTTGATTTATTCTAAGGATATGTAATTCCTTACCTTGATGAATGTTTTATAATTTACTTTGGAAGTGTGCTTGAGCTTGTAACTGGTCTTATGAAAAACGGCAGATTTATTCTGACTTGGACTACTCTGTTGCTCTAGGACTTGTGTAGTCACAAGCATTTGTTAATGAAACCCAGCACTGAGTCATTGACAGCAGTCTTATTCTTTCATTCAAGATCTACATGTAGGCTTTGGAACTGTTCAATTATTGTCACAATCCCATAAAGCCCCAAATTCTTTGAGAGCAGTGATTCTCAGATAGTCCTAAACATCAAAAACTTGGGAGACTTTTCATAGTTTAGTTTATACTTTTTAAAATGTGTGTAATAAGAAATAATTTGATTATATCTTTTGGAGTCACATGCGATTTTGTGTATTTACCGAGATAACTAATCCACCCAGCCCATGGATTGGCATGTAGAAACCACTAAGTTTTCACCATTGAGCAGTCGGTGAATTTTAAAAGTCTTTTATTAGTGACTGATTGGTGATTAACTTCAATTGGTGATACTTTTTCCAATGTGTGAGGAGTGGTGGCTGTGGTGGGGTGATGTCAGGAGAATGGAAAAAAAGCTAGATTGTTTGCTCTGCTTTTGGGGTAGTACCAGCATTCTGGCCTCTCTCCTTTTTGTAATTAAGAGTTTACTATCCTCTGTACTATTAGAATTACAATAGTTGTTAAAAACAGAATCTTCATTTAGGAAATATTTAGTGACATAATGCCAGAACCTTCTTAAACAAATATATGAGATTGAAAAATCCATGAGTTTTGGAGCCATCTGACTTCTGCAATAACTTTTGCCTGTGTCTGTAATCATGAATAGATACAACACTTCTAAAATCAACAGAGACAATAATAGTCTCCCTCAGGTTTTTGAGAGTTAAATAAAGCAGAAACTGTGAAGAGTATTGAGTAGATGCTGTGGAAGGATGATTAGATTTACAATAATATTTAGAATTTTCTGCACAGCAAAAGAAACTCTCAGCAGAGCAAGCATATAGCCACCAGCATAGAAGAAAATCTTTGCCTTTGGGAGCTATTATCCAATATTGAGAAAAAAATGCCAAAATTTATCACACAAACTTCCAATTAACAAATGGAGTAGTGAAATTAACAAATTATTTTCCAAAGAAGAAACAGGAATGGCCAATTATAAGTGTTTGTAAAGAGAACTCCACATCCTTATCCTTTAGGGAAATGGACATTAATGAGATTCCTCCTCACACCAGTCATAATGGCTGCAATCAGGAAATCAAATGACAGCAAATGCCCACAAGGAGGTGGGAAAAGAGGAACCCTTTTTCACTGACAGTAGGAGTGCAAACTAGTACAAACAGTATGAAACTCAATAGAGAGATCTCTTAGAAATTAAAAATAGAGCTAATGTATGCCCCAGTTATACCAATCCTGGGCATACACCCAAAGGACCCCATGTCCTACATCACGTAATGTTTATTGTTTCTCTAACCACAGTAACAAACAGTGCAACACATTAAAAAAAAAAAAAAAAAAAAAACTAGACTCTGAGTGTAAAATTGGTTGCTGTAGAAGATGGCTGGCAGGGGGACAAACAAAATCATTGTGACTTGAGGGCAGAAAGGAAACAAGGAGGGGAAATGGCTTAATGCAAGATGAGGTCACAGTAAATCCAAGGAGGAGAATATGCTAAAATATTTTTGCTAGGAAGTGCCATAATTTTACTGAATGCCGTACATATACTATGTTTAAAATTATTTTTTTAATGAATGAGATTTGTATAATGTGACTTTTCTCAGACATTTCAATGTAATTATGAAGCAAGCATCATTCACAAGTAACTATTAGAAGGTAATAATGGATGCATCTATAAACTAGTGACATCAGAAATGTTCTGGTTTAAGCCCATATCTGTATACCACTTTATTGTGCATTGATGTAATGTTGCATAGTATAACACTAGGAAAATAGAATAAAGGATAATTACAAATACATGTGGTAGACATGTAATTGGACGTACAGATAACATACTATGATCCCATGTTTTTTTTAGTAGAAATTATGAAACTTGACTTCATTTCTATAAAGAATGAAATCAGATAGAAAGGGACATGTGGAAACATCAGGTCTAATGCATACGAGTGGAATTCAGAGTCAACCAAACTGGTCTTTTTCAATTTGGCATAAATCCCAATAAAGCTTACAAAATGAAGACATTGCCGATGAAGTGTCCAGGAATTTGGGCATTGCACTTAGCAGCAATAAATCTTTTTATCATAGAGAAATAAAAATGCAAGCATTAAAGATATCTTTGTAATATTTGATATTGTAGCATTGTTTGTATTACTGATTATTAAAAAATGGCTAGATACCATCAGAAGCTATGTGGTAAAACTAGGCAATGAGATCATTTGTATATAGTCAGTTTTCGACAGGACAAAATGTGAGGGAGAATTGGATAAAGAAACATAGAACAGAACAGAATAAATAAGAAATTGGAAAAGACAAATGGAGACTGGAACAAAGAAGGTAGTATGGATACATATGAATGGGGAATGGTTAATATTATTTCCTAAAGTTGAAAATTATTGTTTTCTTCTCCTGTGTTCCTAAATATTCATGTTGCTTTATTTTTAGTATGCATGCAAAGCATTTTAGAAAAACATAAATTAATGAATGCTTGTAGAACAATGTAATAGAGACATATGCTAAAGACCACACAAAGAATAGTTTAAAAACAGGAAGTCCAAAAATTACTGTATAACAGGGAACCTTATCTTCCTGCCCCTGCTCCTCATTCCAAATGATAGTGATCATTCTGACTATTGTTGTTGCTGTAGTTTTGTGTGGAAATGTGTGTGTGTGTGTGTGTGTGTGTGTGTTCTATGTGTTTTAATAAAATTGAAATAGGATCTTTTCACTAGATAACCTTCCTTTAATAAGTTTATAAAACGAATGCTGGTATTCATATCTTAAGATACATTATAAAATGGTGTAGGTTTATCTGTTCATCTACAAAAATACTATATTACATTACTTTTAAATATAAAAGTTACACAAATATATGACTTATATTACAATATCAGTAAGATTTGCTGTATGGTTTATTCATTTCCCCCGCCCCACTATATGTATATATGCTATAAACTTTGTAAAATGAGTCAAAACTCTTACTAACATCAACCTCTGTCTTTTGTTTATAGTTAGTGTTGATCCAAATGTAATAAAAGAATGTGATTCAGCGGGAACAGTTTACTGTGGAAATTTTGTACATGAGCACATCACCAGCATCACAGAGTTGTTACATTTGTTTTCTTTCTTATTAAACGTTTTAATTCCCTGATATTTTTAACTGTCATTTCTATGAATGTGTCTTGGTATCTATTTAGTAAGGAGAAAAGATTTAACATATTTAAAGACTTGCATTTATTTCTTAGCACAAGAAAGTTACCATGATGGCATTTTTTTTTATATGCAACTATGTTACCAATTGAAATTTTGTCCTGATTAATTTATAGTTACATTATCTCCCATGTTCCCTTGACATTCTCAGATCTCCTGCATGTGTTCCTCTTACTTCTAAATTCATGGACCCTTTTTTCTTAATTTGTATTACAGGCACACACGTAAACATAGAGAGACAAACACACGTAAATACAAATACAAAGAAAAATACACACTAGACACACACACACAGCAACACACACAAACTCAGAGAAAAACACAGACACACACACACACACACACACACACACACACACACACACAAACACACACACCACTTAGGTATCCTTAGGAAATCAGTTTCATTACCCTGATCTTCCTACTGTGAAGAAACAGAACAGGCCTTCTTTGGAACAGAGTTCAGTAATCCCCACGATCCCAGGTCCTATAGCTGTTGGATAGTTCCTCATGTAACAGGGATCATACCTTGTATAAATCTCTTGGAACAGTGTATGCCACACTGGAAGTCCATTCTTCAAGTGTCTAGCAGCAGAAATGTGATCTTCATCTGCATTCAGAGAATACCAGATCATTGATCTGTCTAATTTGCACATCAAGGAGAGATATAGCTATATCCTGTATGCTCCTGCATTTATGTGAATCCTTTGTTTGGATGTATTTCCCATATTTGGCTGTGTGATTGTTGTTCTAATGGTGAGATGGAGGCAGCCTCCAGGCCTAGCAGGACTATGTCTTGCAAGGAAAACAGATGGCAAGCCAAGAGTATGAAATGAGTTGGTACTGGAAAGAGAAGACCTTCCTTCATACTGCCAGTGCCTCTCAAGTACCATCTCTGAAGAAAGGACCAGGGCTCTAGCCAGCACTCAGAGGTCAAGGAGCAGTGACAGTTCCAAAGAAGCTAGACCAAACCTGTGTGGGACCCAGAGCCCATTTTCAGGCCCACTCCACCCATGTGGAGGAGTTCTAGAAGTTCTGCCATAGTGAGAGATCGAAAATGACCCCCTGATTGAAATCTAAAACTCAAAGGAAATGTGAAGTGGTTGAGGCTGGGGAGAAAAGGTGAGTGTTGATCTGTGCTGTCAATTGCTGGGGAGCTGTAGACTCTAGAAGAAGATGGAGAAGACAAAAAGATGCTGTAGGCTGACATCCTGGGAGCTGTGGCCACTGCAAACGATGAAAAGCACCTCTGCTTGAATGTCATTATTAAACACTTTCAGAACTGAGAAATACCTGGCTTTACAAGCATATCTGGATGATGTGGCTGTCCTGGATTGAGGGACATAGATAACATATGAAATATCAGCATCATGAAAACACTGTTCACTGTGGCTGAGAACCTGAGTGGCAAAGCCCTGAGTACTTTTTTCTAAATAAAATGTTATATATATATCAGGTGGTACATCTGATAACATTACACAGAATATCACCTCTACATGTAATTTCATCAATTAATTTATATAGTTTCATTAAAAATAAGAGCCACATAATGAGAACTTGGAAAGTTTGATAAAAAAATCTTAAATGTCTATCAGACACAGCTTGACATCTGGTAAAACTACTGCTTATTTTCCTTACAGTTCATACCTCAACATAATAAAAGCAACATATAGTAAACCAACAGTCAACATCAAACTGAATGGAGAGAAGCTTAAGGCAATTCCTCTAAAATCACGAACAAAACAAGGCTGCCCATTCTCTCCATATCTCCTAAACATTGTACTTGAAGTTCTAGCTAAAGCAATAAGACAACAACAGGGGATGAAGGGGCTACAATTGGAAAGGAAGAAGTAAAACTGTCACTATTTGCAGATGATATGATAGTTTACATAAGTGACCCAAAAACTCAACCAGGGAACTCCTATAGCAGATAAACACCTTCAGCAAACTAGCAGGATACAAGTTCAACTAAAAAAAAATAAAATCAGTAGCCCTATTACATACAGAAGATAAAGGAGGAACCTAAGAGATTCCTACAAGGGTCCCCCCGAAAAGGGGAAACAGAAAAGATCTCCTGAGAATATTGGGAGTGGGTGAGGAAATATTTAGGAGAAAGACAAGGGGAGAAGAGGAGAACATGTGCGACAAGGAAGATTGTGTAAGGGGAGGAATGGAGGAGAGCAAAAATAAAAAAGACAGATTCCATAACAGAGGGAAATATTAATAGGTTTGAAGAGAAAACTGACTCTAGAGAAATTTTCAGAGACCTACAAGAAAGACCCCAAGTAGCAACCTATGCAACAGTGGAAAGGCTACCTTAAATGCCCTTCCCTGGTAATGAAATTGCTGACTAACTTACCTGCCATCACAGAGCCCTCATCTAGGAGCTGGTGGAAAGAGAAGCAGATACCCACAGCTAAACACTGAGCTGAAGTCCTGGAATCTGGTTGCTGAGAGGGAGGAGTGGGAAAAAAATGGAGGCAAGACAAGACTATAGAAACCCACAGAGACAGCTGACCTGAACAAGTAGGAGCTATCAGAACCCCAGACTGATAGCTGGAAATGTAGCATTAGACCAGCTCAGACCCCCTGAAGATGGTTCTCACTTAGAATGCCTTGGCAGTCTAAGTGACCTCTGACAGTGGAACCAGGATGTATCCCTGATACATGAAAGGATTTAAGAAACACACTCATTGAAGGGCACTTCTTAGCCTAGACACAGGAGGGAGGGCCTAGGCCCTACTCCAAATGACATAACAGATGTTTTTGTTCCTTCCAGGAAGGCATCACTCACCCTGCAAATTGGGGGAGGGGGATGGGATAGGGGAGTCAGGGGGCATGGGAGAGAGAAAGGGAAAAAGAAAATGGGAATTGGGATCCATATGTAAAATAAGAAAAAAATCAATTCTGAAAACAGCTGATATCTCAAACAACTTCAAAGAGGTAGCTGGTTTTCCTTTCCTTTTCTTTATTACTTTTCAAAACATTTATTTATATTCATGTTGTAACTTGTGTATGTCTATGTACTACATGTTGCCTAGAAGAGACTGTCAGATCCCCTGGGACTTGGGTTAGAGTCCATTTTGAGTCACAATACCGGTGCTGGAATAAGATGGGGCTCCTCTGGAAGAACAACCAGTAATTTTAAGCAGAAAGCTATCTCTCCAGCTCTTACTTAATTTTCTTTGTTAAAATAAGGCAGAGGTTTTTAATTGGAAGCTATTCAGGGATAGCGGTCAAAGAACATAGGTCACAGATGAAGCAGAAGAGGTGACAAGCTCAGGGAAGCTCAGACTCTGTCTGCTCCTGCAGCTCTACAGAGGAGCTAGGCTTCATCTTAGTGCTGGCTTCTGACCTGCCTGCCTCTTCCAGTCCTCACTGTAGGTTTTTCGCTTCTCATTCCCTCCCTCACCTTGTATGGGATAAGGTAGGAGGTAAGCACTGTGGAAACATGAATGAAGACAGCACTGCCTAATGGCAGCTCCATGTCTACTAGGTGAGAGTAGAATACATGGAACTGATAGACTACCTGGACTTCTGAAGTGACAGGAGTTAGCCTGTAATGTACAGAAATTCCAGAAGTCTCCATGAAGTAAGGGAGTTCCTGTCAAGCACACATCTCCCCACTTTACAAGTTATTTGAAATGGGGTGTCACTAGTTCATTGGAACTCACTCTGTAGACCAAGCTGGTATCAAACTCATAGATATTATCCTGCCTCTGCTTAACAAGTGCTGAGATTAAAGGTGTGTGCCAAGAAGTCTGGCACATCCCTCCCTTTTTTCCCCTGCAATGGGTTTGTTGTATTTTGACCCTCCTTAAACTGGACACTGAAATAGGCAGTCAGAATATTTTTGTTCTATTTTTTTTTATTTCAATTTACATTCCAACCACAGTTCTTCCTCCCATCCCTATTCCTATACCCCTCACCTTCTCCCTAGCACACCCCAGATCCCCTCCTCCTCACAGGTAATGGCTCCCATGAGGAGTCAAGATAGTCTGGCAAAATAATTTGGGGTAGGCCCAGGCACTCTCCCATGCATTAAGACTGAACATGGCATCTCAAAATGCAGAATGGGCTCCAACAAGCTATCTCATGTATCAGGTTTGTATTGTGGTCCTACTGCCAGGAGCCCCTCTGATTTTTCCAAGCTTCACTACAGTCTCCCACATGCAGAGGGTCTCTAGTTCAGTCCCCTGGAGTCTCCCCAGTTGTATGTCAAGAGTACTTGAAATTCCATGTGCTTGGTTCAGGTGTCTCTCTGTAAGTTTTTCCTTCATGATCTTGACCTTCCTTTCTCATAGGTTCCATTACTATTGAATAAGTAACAAATTATTGAACTTGGCTGGAGTAGATATAGTAATGTTTCAGAGAGGAGTGGACACTGTTAGGACTTAGAGTACATTGAATTATGAGAGCTGGACATCCCTAGTTATACGTAGTTTCTCTGGCTTAAAGCTTAGAATCAGAGCTCCTTTTTCAGCTCTAACAGTTTCTAATGGCATAGGAAACATATGCTATAGCTATAAATATATGCTGTAGTTAGACCCTAGAAAAGCATTAAACATCATCCACTATTAAAAAAATTGTACTTGCATGAAATGATGATTTCCACACATCAGTCATTTACTGAGCACCTCTGCAAGATTGGTACTGGGCATTCTTCTGACAACGGCATCTCTGAGTTTTCTATTGATGAGTTACTTTCTTGTCCTCTGTTTAGACGTCTGGGAGTGTAGAACACACATTGGAAAGATCAGAGAAGGGGCAGGCTGGAAACTTAGTTGTGTTGTTTCTTACAAAATGGATTTCTGAACATACTCCATCCCATAGGTGTCCAGAGATTCTAGCTGATTTAAATGCTGCCTCCCTGGCCTCCCCTCAACTCGAGCATTACAATCATGGCAGAACTCTGATAGATTATGTCTCCCCTATGGAGGCACTGCAAAGACGACTTGGGTCTACTTCACAGTTAGGTGTGATGGGAGATGTCATTCTGTAAATATGTTTCGCTTAGTTGTTAATGAATACAGTTGGGCAATAAGAAAACAAGATAGTTGGGACTAGGAGACTAGGAGGAGAGAGGAAGATGTCGGGAAGGGACTCAAGATGGTGGACTGAAAGAAAAGATTGCTCAGGCAGGCCTCTCTCTGAAAAAATGAAACCACACGGAAATACTTAGATTAATAGAAATGTGTTAATATTTAAGACAGAGCCAGCCGATAAGAAATGAGTAACAGGCCAATAGAATTATATCTTGTGTGTTATGTGGGGCTGTTGCAGCGATGGGAGCAGAGCAGCAGGGAAAAACATACTCATAACACAGGTGCTGGATTTTAACCACTTTTTTTTGTGGTCGCTGTGTGAAATTGTAACTCCTCAACATTTTCCTTTCTGTTAATCGAATCTTGTAGCTCGGAGTATAAGTTCACAGCTGGTCTCAGCTTAAATTCTCACCAGCAGAGAATCATCTCTTTATTACTCCTATGCTCTACCAGCAACCCCTGACAGAATGGTTTGGTGCTGCCTTCATTGGATTCGACAAGATGCATGATGAGCACTGCAAGGTACACTGATGTTGAGGCCCACAGGAGCACCTGTTCCTCATATGGCGGAAAGCAGTAAGCCCTGTCCTATACAAGGAATACAGCCACTGTCCCCATTGCTGATCGTCCATCTTTCTACATGTCATTTACCAAGCCATCCCTGGTAAAGCACTGTAAGCATCATCTTTCTCTCCTCAAATGTTCAGTATTGTAAATTCCAGAAAGGTAGAATTTAAAGGGCTAGATAAATGGCTCAGCAGGCACTTGGCCTCCATACCTGAGTACCTGAGTTCAATCACTATGACCCACAAGGTAGGAGAGAAGCAATTCCCACAGTCTGCACTCTGCTCTGCACTGTCAGATATCATCTATACACAGAGATAAAAATGTAATTTTTAGGAGAACATTTTTTACAGATAGACTTTGTAAGAATCATCTTTTATCCTTCAGAACTATCCACAAAGTGTCATAATTCATATAGTGGCAGAGTCCATTCATCACGGAATAATTCCTGTTTTCCTTAACTCACTGTTGTGCCAAACACTGAGTCATTTTAGCTTAAGTTATGTCCTAGATGTCTAACTTGATGTTTTTTTATTATTTATTCTGTGTGTGATTGTTTGCATCCATGTCAGTCTGTGTATCACATGTGTGCCAGGTACCTGCAGAGGCCAGAAGAGGATGTCAGATCACTTAGAACGAGTTTCTGATTATTGTGAGCTGCCATGTGGGAGCTGGGATTAAAATCCAGGTCCTCAGAAGAGCAGCCAGTGCTATTCAAAGCCATGTCTCCAGCCCCTGATCATTTGCAAGAATTCTCTTTCTGTGAATACTACATACTGTAGACTATAGTTATCTAAATTCAGTTTAGCCCTTTATTCAAGAAGTCATTTGTTTAACCCAAGCAACCTTCATACCAGTCATGAATCACATTAACATTATGGCAACTGCTTTGCTTTAGGAGCAGTCATGGTGACTTTTTAATGTTGTCAGCCTCTTAGAACAAGTTTGAGTTATGGAGGCTGAAAAAAAATGGCTCTTTGCGAAAGGACATACACTGTTGTTCTAGAGCTTAGCTCATGGCACACATCTCGATTCAGTAGTGGGTTTCTATCTCCCCCAATTACATAACAGTTTCACTGTGCCTTTGTAAGAACTATCCATAAGTGTTTTGAATTCTAGAATTGGTATTCTCATGATTAGTTCGGATTTTCTCTCATTTAGTGTTCTTACACCCAAAGAAGCCTCCTCAAAAATCTAGACATGGATGTCAGCCCCCTAAATATGAAATTCTATCAATAAGGTCCCCACCATAACAGGTTTGACTAAAATGACCATGACACAATGAACCTTGAACAAGTCACAATCAAATCCCATAAGGATTCACCAAAATATAATCAAGTGGGACCAGTAATATCCACATACACTCTTTGGTATTCATTAGTTTTAGGAAATGTGGTCATCAGAGTTAGTCCAAGGTCTCAGCCATTTTCCTTTAGTTGTACTTCAAGTTAAAATTTCAAAGGACACCTAAAAAGTGTTTGATTTCACCTAAAGCTTTTGGCAGTGAGTTTGTTCCTTACCCTCTCAGATCTTTATATACATAAGTGGCCCTCATACATGAATAACCCCAGGTCTTTGAAGAATTTTAAACTTGCAAACCTAGACTCTTCAGGACTGGTCACCCTGGAGAAATGTGTGCTTCTGAAGTTAATACCTAGGTACTAGCTTCTGTCAACTACAACTATTTCCCAGAAATAATTTATAATACAAAAGCTCGGCTTCCACACAGTTCTATGGAAAAACGTCCTATCAAAACTATTATAATCTGTTTTAATGTCATTAGGTTTGCTAAAATTTCCCCATTAATAAGAAGGTTCAAATCATATGACAGTATAATTGGGTATGAGTAGGGTATCAGTCCCAAGAGAACTGAACCAATCAGTCAAAATTCCAGATGTCCTCTACAATGATAATAGAAGGGGATTTAACACACCCAAAATAACATCTGTACTGTAATCAAAATCTACAAATACAGAAGCTGAGAAATTATAAAAATGCACAGGGAAGTTAAGTCTAGAGCAACCTTAACCATGAACTACCCTGAAGGATTGAAATTGATTTGAAATTTGATCACATGACTAAAGGTCCAGGAACAAGGGCAGTGTACTACTAGAAAAGGATGAAGAAAGAAATCAAAGGGATAGTCCCCAAGCCCAGAAATAATCTGATTGCTCCCTGGTTCTCAGCAAAGTTCATTAGTGCAAGCTAAGAAAATGCTGCAATAACACTAAAATGTGGGTATGAGGAGACTCTGCAAATCACCAACTTCATCCCTTTCTCCCATCAAAATAATTCAAGACATTACTAGATCATCAGTACAAAATTCATTAATGCTTAGTAAAGGTGTGACATTCTTGACATGAGGCTAGGCAAAGACAATGGCTATGAATGTTTTACTAAGTTGAGTATTTTGGCTAGGCCCAGCTTCGTAGTGCATGCTTTTAATTCCAGCAGTAGTCATGATGCAGATACAAGCCTGTCTCCATGAATTGGAAGTCCACCAGATCTACAGATTGAGTTCCAGTCCATAATAGTCAGACGCTGTCTCAAAAAAAAAAAAAAAAGTATGGGGGGGATATTTTTTTCTATCTTTTTTTTTATTTTTTATTTTTTGCTAAGGAAAACACAGAATTGAACATGGCTTGTCACCATGCTTGCAAAGTCCATTGAATAGTTATTTGTGGGAGCCACATTTAAGGGAGAAATGTACATTGGTCCATATGCAAGAGAAGTCTTCTTAAATAAAAAGTTAATTATCTTTTAATAATCCCAAATAAGAATCCTAACTGAATTAACAAAAGACTTAAAAAGTTCAGATTACTTACAAATATTTATAAACAAATAACAAGCAAGAACAGAGCAGTGGCTGGATTGAGATGCTGCCTTAAGCTAAGCATTGCCAGTAACTTCTACAACAAGGAAGGGTCAAGGAAGCTTCAAAATCTTCAGAAAGCGTATGGCTCTTCCAACACTTGGATTTCAGACAACTGACCTCCAGTACTGCAAGGGGACAATCTTGTTTCTCAATACCCAGGTTATATTAGCTATAGAAATTCTAAAATACTAATACCGATGGTGAAGGGTCAAGATTGTGATTAGGGCAATCTCTCGACATATTATTAAAAGAATTAATAATGAAAGCTGCCCAGAAATGGAATATGTTGGTGCATTTGGTACAGTGCAGTCCATGACATGAAAGCAGTGGAGACAGACACCAGTTTAGTGATGCCTCCTCTCTCCTTATAGAAGCTGAACTGCTGAGCTAATGGTGCTTTCAACTGCTAATCTACAAATCGCTGTATCTTATGTTAAGCATATTAGATAATGGTATGAAGTTCAACTAATAAAAGGCATAGGTCAAACACAGTGGAGCATTATACAAAGATTTACTCTTAGATTTATGAAATATTTCATTTTACAAAGATCCCCTTCCCAGAAATGTACTCAACAGGCATGTTCCTCAGGGGGTGACATATTTATCTCTCTGTGTGTTTCTCTACCTCTCTCTCTTTCCCTCACTCTCAAATCACTCTATTATCTGTCTCCATCTCCTCCCCTCTCTCTTCTGTCTTTTCTCCATGCCTCTACCTCTCTCTATCTCCTCTCCTCTTTCCTACTCTCTCCAACTAGTCCTCCACCCATCTCTTAACCCTCTCTCTCTCTTTCTGTCTCCTGTCTCTCTCTCCAGTATATGTATTTAAGATGGTTTATTGAAGAAGGACAGATATGTTACCAAAGCAAAAACTTCAAACGAAAATTCAATCAGTCATCTCATCAGCTCCAAATGGCACATAGGCAAATTTCTTTGTGATGCTTGGTTATCCTGTCAGGAGCGGTCAGGGCTAAAGTCCAAATGTTCTACCCATAGGTGTTTCAGTCTTAGATTGACAGTACGAGAAAAACACACCTGATGTCCTGAAGGAATTGTGTATGTAGTACCCTCTATAGTGTACAAAGTGAGAAAGAACATATTTCTTTAGAGAATGTTTCAACATGGTACCAAACAAGGATAAGTGTCAATGTGAAGTATACTTATGTTGAAAACTGTCTAGATGAGAAGCCACAAAAATTATCTTAAAGTGATTTAAAGTGGTCCAATACTGAACTAGATGTATACATACAAACCCAGATCAAGGCAGAGTAGAGTTTCAAAATGCTTTCATAAACTGACTTATATAATTCATACCAATGACCTTTATAAAACACTCTGTTATGTTTAAAGCCAACAAAGAAATGCAAATTCTAACATTTAAAACTTCTATTGTTAAACGAAAATGAAAAACATAATTAGAATTAGATTTGCATGTTTACCAGTTGCAACTGTGTAACAATTTTCCTACATTTATCATGACAGTTTTTACTTTTATACCTTAATGTATCCTTTCTAAAACTGGGCCCCAGGTAGGGGAAATCTAGCCATGACTTTCCTGAGGGGTCCTGGCCATTCTCATTATGGTTATTACAGTAAGTCTCCATCTTAATATTTCTTCTATGACCCATCAAGCAAATTCAGATTCTTCATCAAAAAAAACAAAAAAAAAAAAAAAAAAAAAAAAAAAAAAAAAAAAAGAAAGAAAGAAAAAAAAAATGATCAAGGAAAGGATCATTTCAGGTTCAAAAATATGCACACACACACACACACACACACACACACACACACACACACCATACAAACACACAAATATTCACCACACCTCCATTCACCACACCTCCACCAAAGGCAAATATTATTTTAATATCCTAGTTATTGTGAGAATAAAAAGGCAGTAAAAGTTCAGTGTTATCTGGATCATGATAGATGATCTGTCACTCATGGTTTTAACACTCAGTCGAAAAAATGAGCGGAGAAAGATGGGTCAATTGTATTGGTAAAAGACAAATAAAATTCAGTCTGAAAAACTGAATTTGTCAAAAGTCAGTCTCAACTTTTTCTGACAAAGCAGTCAAATGTGTATAACAATCTACCACAAGTTCCTTCAAGAAAAAAAATATTTTGTGTCTTGGTAAGAAAAGCAAGCTTTGCCATGTGCCTTACACTAGTGCAGTTCAATGGGAGCCTTGGAAAGCAAAGAATGGCAGCCTGGACTAGGTTGAGAACTTGTACTAGAAAAACAAAAACAACAACCACAAAGAAAAAAGAACTATCCAGCATAGGTGTCTAACATTGTGAGTGCCTGAAGTGACACACTTAGAGAGAAAACAAGATGCTAAAAAAGAAAACACCTGGAAAATGAAAATTAGACTCTACAAAGTTCTATCAGGAAGCCCCATGCATCATACAGGAAAGCTAAAATGTGCAGCACAAGATATGACTGACAACACACAACGTGCTCACAAGTTGTGATGGCAGAAATGAAAGCAGAAGGGAGATCTGAACTGCACAGCACCCAGCTGTGGGGAATGTACCTTGCCATTCCTGGTGGGAACAACTTCAGGGAAGGAAACACACACAGTGTCACAACATTAACTTCTCTATGTACTATGGCCTAGATAAATTGCAACAGTATTCAACACAGAGTGAACAAGTTACACCTTTAAAAAGGAGAAAGCTGACAACTGGGTGGAGAAGAGTATAACTTACAGTACTCCAAGCTACTTAAAGACACTACCTTAAGTTGTTTTTCCTGTTCTTTGTCATGGCCTGACTTGCCTTTTTCTGCTGCCAAGGCATACTGGAGTTCTTGGGCTTTCTTCTGTTCTCTTGCTTATGTATCATTAAGCAAATACATTTCATTTGCCTTTAATCTAAGTAAGGAAAGACATGAACTGAACATTATTTGGATGAACAGCGTCATGATAAAAAGGAGTTTGCACTCCTATATTGAGGCATATTATAAACTGTCACTACAGTGTATCAAGGCAAGGCTGCTTCACTTCAAATGAATTTCTATTTCTAACACTTCAATTTATTTACTATTGTAAATGATAACCCAATTCACTACCAAATAGAGAATACTAACACCTTTTATCTTTTCCTGCACATAGAAATCATGTGAGTGTGTGTGTGTGTGATGAGTGTGTGTGTGTGTGTATGAGTGTGTGTGTGTGTTGGTGTGTGTGTGTGAAATCAGTGTCCAACGTAAAAATATGTGCACTTGCATCATACCTCTGGGAAGCAGAATATCTCAGTATTTACATCAGTAACATAATCTTTCCCATGCGTGTTCAATTCCAAAACCTGCCAGTTACTCACTTCCCAAGGTATGAGATTACACATTAATAATAGTTAGTCATCGGCAAGATCAAGGGCAAAATCCTATCTAATAAATGCTGCCTGGAACAGTAATCATAGCAGAGGACAAAATAATTGCATTTTGAATTTGGAAAAAAAATCATTTTCATTGTTCTACTCATTCTTCTCCTATTTAAATTCCATTCTTGCTGCTGCTGTATGTGCTATGTGCATAACAATTTTGACAAGCCAGGGCAATTCCTTCTCTGATGCTCATCCTAAAGTAGAGAGGCACACCGGAATATTTCCAGTTCCTTTAGGAGCTCATGCTGGGCCTTCAGTGTGGTTTCCAGCTCTAGCTGTATCCCTGAGAGTTCACTTTTTAATTCCACAACCATCATTATTTTCTGAACTGAGCTGTTCCTGCAGCCCAGCCTTTCTATCTTTCATGCCACCATGTTGACCTTGTGGGGGATAACTGAGCCTCAATGGACCTAAATGACAGCAGGCCTAGACAGATAGTAAAAGCATGCCTTTTAAGTATTTTCTCGCATCCATTCTGGGTTTACCAGAGTGATGTAGTGGACCTTTGAAGAGTGACCATATTACCTCAGCACATGCCAGCTCAGTGGCTCTCCTCTGAGGCAGGCTGGGGTTGGTTCCTTGACCACTGGCCCTCAAAAGCCAAAAGAACTATGGATACATACTAGATCCACTACCAACAGCCCCATGAACCACCCAAGCCCCCTGACTGGCACCCATGTTAGGGTGCTTACTTTGTTCTTCCAGGTTCCCCCAGTATAAGTCTGCAATCAGGGTGTTCCCACTTGCTCACGTCAGCCATTTCTGTGGGTTTCCCCAACATCCTCTTGACTCATTTGCTCATTACTCCTCCCTCTCTACAACTGGACTCCAGGAGTTTGGCTCAGTGTTTAGCTGTGACTCTCTGCTTCTGCTTCCATCAACTACTGGGTGAAGGCTCTATGATAGCATTTAAGGTAGTCATCAATCTCATTATAGGACATTTAAGATAGCCTCTCCATTATTGCTTACATTCTAAGTTAGGGTCATCCTTATGAATTACTGGGACTTCCCCTACTGCCAGGCTTCTTGTAAACACAGAAATGACTCCCTCTATCAAGGTATGTATTTCCTTGATGTCTTTCTCTATTCTTTACCCAGAGAGAGAGAGAGAGAGAGAGAGAGAGAGAGAGAGAGAGAGAGAGAGAGAGAGAGAGAGAGATAGGAGAATGGGGGATCAAACCAGAGTATAATGAGATATCAAATCTGTGAACTTGAGAAAAGCAGACAAGGGGCAAGTGTTTGATCCTTCTGTGCTGGCTAGAATTCATGGTGCTCCTATCTCATCCCCTTAGTGTCTGGAGTTCCAGGATGTACCACCAGGAACAGACCAGTTCGCCTTTTAAGACATGGAAATTGCATACATGGTGCTGCTGTAGTTTGCAGTTTGTATTGTGTCATTAGTGAGGCATATGATGCTTGCATACTCCTGACTGATGGTAAGTCTAACCAGGGACTCAGATGCAGCAGACTATTAAATTTCCCCATCAGTCTTGTAACTATCTATTGTTTTGGGGGTTATATCAGATATTTTTGTTAGAAGTTTTAACATTTCACCTTGATTTTTCCCAGTATCTTTATGCCATTTTATTAGTATACAGTTCCATTCATTTGTTTCATCTTTATTCTGGTTTTGTGAGACAGGGTTTCTATGTGTAGCTTTGGAGGTTTTCCTGAAACTCTGTGTAGATCAGGTAGGCCTCAAGCTCTGTCTGCCTCTGCCTGCCAAGTGTTGGATTAGAGGCTTCACCACCACCACTGGCTCATTTGTTTCTTTTAATTTGGATTTTTAAAACAAAATATTTATAGACCTTCACAATGCTTAATATAGATGAAAGTATGTAGGTATAATTTATATTATTTTTCCTGTTATTAAAAAGGCCATGTAGTATATGTGAGATCAATTCATTAGATTCCTTAAACACAATGAAGGAAACACATCCTGATCACATTTGGCAATGGAGGATTTGTGCAAGCTTGTGGTGTGATGTAAGCTATCCAAATATGTTATCTTTGTAACTATAGAGTTAATGTATTTCCAAGAAAGAAGAGAATATAACAACCAGGTCTCATGGGAAACCAAAATGACCCTAAAGTCTAATGTCTGGAATTCTCTTAATTCATAAGATGTGTTGATTTCCAAAAAAGAGAGGAAGTTATTCAGTTTGTACATTCCTTTTCAAATCAGAACCTAATGGTTTGAATTTTGTGCTGGTCTAACTAAGGAGAGGTGCATCTTCTTTGAGTATCTAATCTTTACATTAGTTTGAACACTTCTACACCAGCAAGATTTATTTCTCTCGAAACCACCAGCCCCATCCAGCAGTTTTAGCAGCAAGAGTGGCACAAAATATTTCTATTTAGCATACATGAATTTGATTCTGAACATAAAGTCTACATGGGCTTTTGTCACAACTATTTGGGAGCAGAGTGTATATGCTGTGACTTTTTAGTAGTATAAACATCCTGGAAGACCTGAATTTTGTATTCATATATTCAGTTAGTAATTAACTGAAGTGTCTTGGACTATTGGCCTATGATTTCATCCTTTTGTAACAGTAGCACCACCTTAAGTTTCTCCGATTTCATTTAGGTTTTATGCCGCTTTGACCAATTATAGGTCTGCTTTATGACTTTATTTTTAAACTACTTTTATTTTGAAACTTAAATTAAAGCTGTCCTATTTTATTGAAGACATTTTGTAAATATATATTTAATCCTTTGAAACTCCACTGTAGGTGCTGGGGTGGTGGTTCAGTGGGGAAAATGACTGCCACACAAGAGTGAGGACCAGAGTTTGCCTCCCAGGGATAGTAACATTGAACAGGCACAGCAACAAGCCTGGGACACCAAGCTCAAGAGGCATCCATGGGCAGGACGTGTTGATAGCAACATGACTTAAAGAAGTAACCTCAGTGTGAGGGATAAATACCCAGACCCAGGGGCACAGTTGAGCTGTGCTGGATGCAGAGTACATTGAAGTTTCTGGTGGTGACTAGCCTTTTGAGGAACACTCTAAATGATTATTATATAAAGGTAGGCTGAATTAATTAGTCTTTGTGCCTTTTGCTCTGGAGGGGAATGAGTAGTTAGGTCACTAGAAGGTTCTTTAGGTGTGACTAATTTTGTAGGTAGACATACCAGGTCCAGGTAATCAGGTGACCCAATGTAAAAGAGATTCTTAACAAAATGACAGCCAAACTGACCCTTTACTGTAGCTTCTCTAAGTAGTAACAGCGTAGACCATGAGACTTTCCCAATGGCTTCTGGTCTCTTTCAGAGAAATGGGCACAGTTCCCAGAAATCAGTCTGGCCTCCTGTTTCCTCTGTGATTTCATGGTTAATCTCCCTCTCATCCATCCCATTTTAATTAGCCACCTTTGTGTGGGGCCCTCCCCTTTAGGACATCCTCACACTGTACTGTGGATCTGTTGCTGACTTCATTCACACACACACACCTTACCACCTCTTCTTTTTAAGACTTAGCTGAAATACTATCGTCTCAGCAGGGGACCTTAGTGAAAAATTGCCTATAGGAATAAATGAGGTATGTGACATGATGTTGCAATTGAGCAGATGTCATAATAACAGCACTAATTCCACAGACGTGACCTTCTAATAGATGTCATCACACAGCCAACCATGTGCAGTGTGTATATCCTTGATATGTGAAACAGACAGGCATATGAGTGATGATTACTAATGCAAAATGCAGAAATAATCTTTCAACTTTAGCAGGTGATCATGAACATCTTTAGTTACAAATTGCAAGAGTTGATCAGCTGAGCCACAGAGGAAGTTGTGTCCACTAGCAAATAGTAAATCTATAGATATCCTGGACTTCTGCATCCTAGGCGATCAGAATCATCAGATAGCCATTCAATACAGGCAGTTTATACACTTCATTCTAGATTTATATCTATATAAGGTGACTGAGAAAATCACTCCTTTGCCCATCCCTACTCTTTCAATGCCTTTTATTGCTATCAAGATTGTCTAACCTCACATTCTCAATCCCTGCTGTGATTACAGGGCAATATAGACTTGATTTATGTTGGCACAATTATAGTTGAAATATAGGCATCTCTAAATTACAGGTGCTGAAAACACCTGTGACAAATGTAAGGTTTTTTTAGTTTCCCCTTTTTCATATGTCTGTCCACCAAACACCACTTTTATGATTAAATTTACTTTAGTTTTTATATGCTAATTTTTTCAGTTCATATGTTAATACAAAGAAACATTCAAGCTGAGACACACTCCAGGAAGGATTTGCTACAGCAGATGGGGGAGGAAGACAGTAATATTAACTTACAAGCAGGGCTCAACTCGGTCTAACAAGTCTACTGGGCACAAAATTCCATATTAGTCATTTCAGTAAAGAAATAGAACTGACAAAGGTCTGGTTGTTTCCACAAGCCAGGTAGTGTCAGAAATATGAAACAGCTTGTGCTAAAACTGCAGATAAAGTCACAGAAGAAACCTAGCAGTTTTAAGGGAATGCTGGGAAGTTCATGTAGATGGACTTCATTCCCAATTTATATTCCTAATTTGAGCTCCTTCAGGAGCTAGGTTACCAGGAGAAGCCCCTGGGGAAGAGAGTCTCTGCCTAGCTTCAGGGAACAAAGAGCTGGGAGAAGCCTGGGGCAGCAGGATTTATTCTCCTTATAGGAGAACCTGGGTGGGTAGGAAGCTGCTGGGACTAGGAGGAGGGACTTGGGGTGGGGGTAAGGAAGGAGTAGGGTGTCCTCAGGGTTCTGCCTCAGCCTTGGTTGATAGACCATAGCCTGGCAGTCCCACCCTCACCACCTCACTCCCCACTATGGCTTGTAGTCTGGAGGCAGCTGCTGATTTTAAATTTGGAAACTCACTGTGGTGTGGTAGAAGCTCCAACTCCAAGGCCTGTGGAGCACCTGCCAAGCCAGGCTCACAGGTGCTGGCCTGCTTGCCCTCCCCTTGTGTGTCTGAGGGAAGGAAGATGGCTGCACCTTTGAGGAAGGCTGGAGCAGTTGGCAAGAACCTAGCCTTGTCCGGGGCGGTCCTGGAGCTCTGTCCACTTGTGTTTTAATAATAGATCTTTTCTCTCTACAGTGTCCCCGCCTGGCCAGCAGATGCGATTGAGGATGAGAAGATACTGAGGAAGATTGTGTATGGCAGGTCAAAGGTAGAAGCACAGTTGTCTGGCCATGATAGGAGGCGGTTATCCTGGGGCTGGGTGGGGGTGGGGGTTGGAGAGAGGCGGGGCCATGGTGTAGGGGCTGGGGCTGGGAAGAACCACCCCATGCCTGCAGCAGGAGACCTGATGTCTAATACTCCTAGGTTTCATCCTGCCTTGTGCCATACAAAATCCTCTCTTAGCCCAACCATAAACTGCTATGTAATTGCTCTGCAGCCCCAGCCCTTAAACTTTCTGAATGGAGATTTGTTAGTGGTTCGCACTTTGAGCTTTCTGAGTGCCTGCTGCATTTAGGGATTTTTTTTTGTGTTTGTGTGTGTGTGTGTGTGTGTGTGTGTGTGTGTGTGTGTTGTCCTGTGACAGCTGCCTCCCCAGTGGCTTGAGTGTGCCACAAGTGATCTTGGTTGTAGGGACTTTTATAAGAGGGTTTTTTTCTTGTTAATTTCCTTCTTCTTTTTCTCCTCCTCCTCTGTCTCTTCTTCCTCCT
Organism: Phodopus roborovskii; assembly: GCF_943737965.1. Classification (NCBI taxonomy): domain Eukaryota; kingdom Metazoa; phylum Chordata; class Mammalia; order Rodentia; family Cricetidae; genus Phodopus; species Phodopus roborovskii. The sequence continues at coordinate 51,758 of NW_026126741.1, read as the reverse complement.
CTTCCTCCTCTTCCTCTTCCTCACACTCCTCCTCCTCCTCTTCTTCTTCTTTACCTCCTCCTCCTTCTGTCCCCAGTTCTTAGAGTACAGGTATACATGTGTTTGCAATAATAATTCTTTTTGCAATACAATATTAGTCTTCAGTTTCTCAGGGTCAAAACATCAGTTAAGATTTACACAGAGAGAAATAAACTGAAACCTATTAGCACAAGTTGCTTAGGGTTTTAAGTGGAGGGGAGGGTGTAAGTTGACTAAGCACAAAAACAGAACCTGGCACCTTCTAGTACTCTGGCTCAATGGCAGCAAAGGCCTTCAGGAATGTTTACTTTTCCCTGAGGATGTACTCATTTTCCTAGGGGAAATAGGAGGGGGTAGTAAATAAATCTCTGAGCTAAAATCTTGAGTTAATAAAACAAGCAGTTTGAGAATCTTTTACTCTGGGGTTAATTTAGGTTATTGCTTCTCTACCTGCCAGTAAGGTAAAACCAGGACATGTTTATTTTTTCTATCCATCTAGGCATCTATGTATCAACAGGTTTGAGTGTGTAGTAGCTCTGTGTCCTTGTATATCTGGGAATATCTTAGATGGATTGCGTTTTCCTGGGCTCTAAATACTGACCAAATGCCCTTCATAACGATAATTGCAGGAAGGCAGGTCTCTACAATTACAATGGAGAAAGAAACAAGAACCTGTTTGTGATAAACTGGTCTCACATAGCTAAGGAATGTAATCAGCAAACTTCAAAAGTGATGGGAGATGTCATTTTGTATGTTTTTCATACTGGTTAATGAAGAAACCACTGTTAGCCAATAGGATAGGAAGATAGGAGGGACTAGGAGACAAGTAGGAAAGGGGGAGTAGTATGGAGGAGCCAAGATGGAGAGTCTGGAGAAAGCAGAATGCCAGCTGGCTCCCTGGTAAGAGAAATACATAGATCAGCAGAAATGGGTTAATATTTAAGACAGAGCTAGCTGATAAGAAACTAGTACCGGGCCAATAGAATTATATCTAATACAGAGTCTCTGTGTGCTAATTGGGGCTGGCGCAGCTGTGGGACAAGACCAGCGGTGGGCGGAAAAATCCAACTCCTTACACAAAAGCATGTGAGAAATTGTTCCCAGTAAATGATCAGACAATGTTAAACTGTGGGAAGTACATCCAAGTTTTTTACAGAAAGGAATAGGTTATAGGAAGAATCTATAGCAAGAAACAGCCACTTTTCTTCATAAGACTGTAACACCAAATACAACGCTGGTATTGGTTTAATCTAACAGAATTGGATGAAATTATCCTGGGTTGTGTCATGATATTATGGCTGTATGATTTCTGTGTGATCTTGCAGCTTGTAGCAGGGGTTGGTTGTTTTGAGACAGGAATTCTCTCTGTGTTCCTGGCTTAGCTGGAACTTGCTCTGAATACCATGCTGGCCTTGCACTCACAGAGATCCACTTGCCTCTATCTCCCTAGTGCTGGGATTAAAGCCATGCATCACAACCTAGCTAGTCTGTTTATTTTTGGTGCCAGAATTTAATATACAATGTGTACTTAATTGTCATATAGAGGGATTATGTCACAGATTTAGAAAAGAACATCACTGGCCGGAGACCAGAGTTCAATTCCTAGAAATCCTATTGAAGGCTGAGAATGGTGTCTTACACTCATAAACCCACAACTAGGGAGACAGAAAGGTTCCTGGGGATCAGTGGCCACCTAGTCTCACGTACTTTGTGAGTTCGGGGCAGGGAGAGACCTTGTTTCTAGTCAGAACAACTGCCATCCTGAGAATGATACAGGAAGTAAACCTCTGTCTTCCTTGGCAAATCAACAAACCCCTAACATGGAATTTGGGGATGGGGGTGCAAAAACTAAACCAAACCAAGAACGCTTGAAACAAAAAAGCAATCAGCAGAGTTAGAAGAATCAGGAAAGTGTTGACAATAATAGCACTAATTGTAAAAAAAAAAAAAAAAAAAAAAAAAAAAAAAAAAAAACCTCCACTTTCCAATTGAAAGACAAAATTTGCTGGCTGAATATAATAAACAAAAGAAAACTGTTTCTTGTTTGTTAGAAATATATCTCAGTGGCAAAGACACATTGGACTGAAAGGGAATATATCAGAATCCATATCCCAGGTAACAGGAAGCTTAAAAACCTCAGGAGTAGGTATACTCTTATCTGATGAAGTGCACTTTAATCAGAGTCAGTAAGAAAGGATAAAGAAGGTTGTTGCATGTTAATAAATCAAAGATAATCATTTCTAGTTCTTGGAGCCCTTTCGGTATGCCTGAGCCAGTGAATGCAGCAATGCATGAGTGGAGATCTTTGAGTATTGCCCATTTTACATGTTTGATTCTTATTTCTGTTGCATTACAACCTAGAACTGTCCTTCACTGATTGAGCTCTAATGATTCTGATGCTTTAGTCAGGGTTGCTATCAACAGATACTGGCAGGTTTTTCCTGTTTGAAGCATGCTAAAGTACTGACTCATTTCCAGCCATCAGTCCTCTGAACTTAGAGGAGATAGATGGGCATTGCTGTGACCAAGGTAAACATCCTAAAGAGTTTTGCAACCATTGCAATGTGTGGCACTAAAGCATTTATGGAAGTTCTTTATGTTGGTGCAAACATTTCTGTGATTACACAATTTGGTTTCAGCCTTTCCTATGCTCTCTGGCAGCATAGAAATCAATTGTGACCACAAAACTCAATGATGAACAGTGTACAGAAGATCCATCCACTGGGGACTCCTTCTCTGTGCCTGTTGGCTAGACTATCAAAGTGATCTTTCTTTCATCTTAGAGAATAGCAGACAGATATAGAGGAGGGGAAAGCCAAAGAGGTGATGAAAAAGCCTTTTAAGGGGTTGAGGAGATGGTGTAGCTCTAAAGTGCTTGCTGTTCAAGCATGAGGTCCTGGATTTGGTTCCTCATCACCCAGGGTAAATCCAGGTGTGATTGTTAGTTTCTGTAATCACAGCAATGGGGAGGTTCCCTGGGGCTTTGTCTCAGCCAGTCTTGCTGAGCCAGTGGGTTCTAGGTTCCAGTTTCAGCTTCCTATCTCAAAATATTAAGTTGGAGAGTGATTGAAAAACACACCTGTCATTGAACTCTGATAACACATACATACACTGAAAGGCATCATAATTCATAGCCTGTCCTATTACCCTTTATATGGAGAAGCAATATGAGGGTAATTAGTGGTAATTGGAAGAGAACAAGATATATTGTAAGCACACAGGTATTTGAGGAATGATGAACATTTGATTCATTATATGTCTTTTGAGGAGTAAAGTGCTTGCCATGCAAGCATGAGCATGTATCCCTAGGACCCACGTACAAAGAATGAATGAAAATGTGTGCTTGCATGGTTCCTGTACTGGGGAGACAGAGACAGACGATCCGAAAGGCTACCTGGCCAGTGAGTGTAGCTGAATTTGAGGTCCCCTTGCTCACTGAAATATTGTTGTCAGGTAAATTACATTCAGTTTAAGATCATAACAAATAAATCAAGAAATCGATTTCAACAGATACATGGCTGCTGTTTTGTGACAAAATCAGCAAAGTCTCATTTTATTTCAGATATATTTTTAAGGACATTTATAAATGTATTAAGGTACATTTATTAAGTATATATATAGTATTTAAACTACATATGATACTAAAGTTTTCAACTGTAGAAATTTACCCAGCTTACTAAAAAGGCTTTCCTGCATGTATATCTATTTTTTTTTTTTTTTGAAAATTAACAAAGTCACTTATCTCCTTTTTATAGTGCAGAAATCCTGTTTATGCTTTTACCATATATATCTTATTACTAACAAAGCAGGTTTCTCTACTAATGAACTTGCAGGAGGTAGGAATGTTTTAAAATGGATTTCGCTATGGAATTTTATGTTTCATCCCGCTCCCTAGTACTGAATTATTAAAATCTGCGTATCGATTGAGGAAGAAGTATTTGAACTTGAAAATTCACATTCTGATCAAGGAGCTCAGTGAAGTCACACCCACGTCAAGATGATGGAAAATAAATTGGCTGGAAAACAGCATGATATTGAAGAACTAACTCAACAACTGGAAGGAATGAGGGCCACCTGAGGACCTGAAATCTTGCTGAGCATATATTCACCCACTGTGGCTTTGCTTTGTTACACATGTGAATGGTATGCATGTGTGCATGTGTGGTCTTTATACAAGGGGCTTACATTGGCAACCTGTGTCGTTACATAATTGTTGTTTTTGTACATGGATAGCATCAACAAACCCATTTAAAACAAGGATTGCAGAATCACAGCTGCAATATTCGGACTTTCATAATTTAACTGTGTCAAGTAGCTAGAGTGAAATCACTCAATCACTCCTGTAAGACAGAAGCATTTGAAGCTGCCATTAAACAATGGGACAGCATCATTACTCAGCTATCTGCTCATTTGCAGCCATCAAGATAAAAGACAGATGAAATGATGGTAGAATTTATCCAATTCAGAGAACAAAGTGAGAAATTCAATTCCAGCATGTAAGTATTGTGAGTACAACAAAGTTTATTGGTTTTTGAGCAATTAGTTATATACTTTTTCACAATCCAGGACAAATCAACACCTATTATAAAGTCATTTACTGCTTTTAGTGTACTAAAAGAAGTACTTTAATATACTGCTTTAGCATACAGAAGATACTGATAAATGTTTGTTGATATTAGTAAACAAAAATTTTTTGTTTGAGGCAGAGTTTCTCTGTGTAGCTCCTGAGCCTTTTCTCGAAGCAAATTATGTAGAGCAGGCTGGCTTCCTCACAGAGATCCACCTGCCTCTGACTCCTGAGTCCTGGGATTAAAGACATATGTTACCACCACTGCATAACATACCCAGGAATTATAATTCCTATCTGATGACTGGTTTCCTGCCATTATTTAACATCTGTATTTCAGTTTTTAAATTCTACAAAATCTTACCAAGATGGACTGAATGTATATATTTGCAGACACCACTCTGTAGTTGCATTGGACCTTTTCAGTCTTAAGCCAGAGAGTTCTGGTTTAAGGGCAGAAATAAAATCAAGACTTTGAAGGAGATTGTAAGAGGAGTCTGAAAAGTCAATAGGATGCAGCAGTATGTTCTGCTCCCACTTCTCCTGGCATTGTGGCCTCACTAGACCTGCTTTCTCTGAACTATCATTTGAAAGATAATTTATGGCTCAGTCCATCCAGGCATAGCAGCAGCTGATCTCAAACCCCTTAATAAAGAGAGGTCAGAGAGAACCAGTGTCATCAGAATAAGACTCCAGCCGTTTGTTCCTAAATAGTCAGTTTAATGTTCAGTATGTTAAAGGTTCTTGCTGTTTCTGTTTTCAACTTACAGGCCAGTGCGACATTGCAGAAGAGCACTATCAGTAGCTAAGCTGAAGAGCTGGTTCTCATTAAGCAGCAAGGCCTCACTCAGCAACAGCAGCTAGAAAAACAGAATCATGTGTTAAAGAATTATCAGAAATGGGTGGATGAATTAAAAACTCAAATCACACTTTTAAAAGAGAAAATTAAAATACATGAAATGGTAAAGATAGATGTCAGCTACCTTGTCACAACTTTGTAAGTTTCTTATCATGTGTCTTATGCATGTGAATTAGAAACTTTTATATTTAAGCCAAACTCTTTAAATATTGAAAATAATTTACATCAAAAGCAATTGAGAATTCGTACTAACTGTATATGTCACACCAATACAGTTGTTAAGATAGTATAGCCTACTGCTGTGTTTCTTAAAGTGGTTTGCATTGTTACCTCAAGTCACAGTAGAACCTAAATTTATAACTCAAATATCTATTTTGTCCTATCTGAAGTATTCCCATCTTTTGGCTATGATACTGAAATTGTGAAATTACTGTAGCCACAAGTAAAATGTAGATTTATTACAAATAAGGAAAAGCAGTTGATTATGAAAATTATGTTCTATTTCTTGAAAACATTTAGATGCTAAGGTTCTTGGGTGCAGGGCATGAAATTATGTCCCACATATATTATAATCTTAAATTCTAAAAACAACTCATCCTGAAAATTTTGCTTTCACTTATTTTCAAATGTGCAATGAGCAAATCAAAAGTGATTTCTTGCTAGCTGCTTTAGTCCCATACCAGAATTGGAATTTAAATGGCTTGGAGCAGGGCAGAGCTCTTGTACCACACTGCCTTTTCATATGTAAAAACTGCATTATAATTCATACAAAATAAAAAGTACAATCTCATTTGAGTAGGAGGCTCAGAAAATTCATTTTAGGTATTATGTGAGTCCCGAGTTAGAGCAGAGCAGGGTGTTCCAAGTTCAAGAGGCTGTTTAAAATTCAAATAAAAGTTTATTAGTTTGCAACCATTAACAATCATGGTGAAATGCATATTTCGGGACCTTTAGAGTTTACTTTTGTATCCATGAACAAATGAATTTAAAAAGACTAATACTAGTTATGCTGTTCTTTAGTGATCAGATGGGAGGGTGTTAGCAGTCAGATGTTGTGGCATTAGACTGTGATGAATTGATTGATGCATCTTAGTGTATTGCAGTTTATGCCTGTGCCCTGGAATTCTTCAGACCTGTTTACCCCGATATCCAAGACTTTTTTGTTCTTAAATTGAGTATTTATATTGTGTATGGTTGGATGATCCTGCTGCCTCCTGAGTGCTGTGACTTTGTATAGGCGAGCCTGGCTCAGGGTATGATTTTCTAGAGGGACCATAATTGTCAAAGGCTGAAGAAACTTTAGTGTTTTTCCATGAACTATATTTAGAGGTTACACTCAGCACTTCCTTCAGAGGGCTTCCTTCTGTCTGAGCTTTGATATTTTTTTGTCTCTTATACATTCATTCAGAATTCCTTTGAATCTGCTTCCCAAGGACATAATTCTGACATAATTCACCTGCCTATGGCCAGTTCTGTAGATTTTATTTCCTGCTTAGTATTTGGTTTTGAAGCATTTGCAAACATAAAAAGAAAAAAAAAACCTAAGTAACAGATCCAAAAGTGTGCCTAGGCCTTTGCTCCTCTGGTGCTTTGATGTTATTGTGCTTGCTGTGTTCCTCTGAGCTAAGCTGTTACAAACCTTTGCTGTAATTGATTCTAAATGGAAACTGAGGAAAAGTTTCTTTCCTGACTTCAAGTTTTTGCTTGAGCCAAAATGGTAGTTCCAGCCCCATATGCTCTGTATTCTAAATTCTCGTAGATGATCAATAAGTGTCCAGCAGTGAAATGAATACAGACTCAAGGAAATTTCTCTTACCATTGGAAAACATTCAGATCTGTAGGTTCATGGAGTAATCTGAACTTAGTTTCAATCTGTTTCTGGGAGTAGTCTGAGAGTGATTATTATAGTAATTAGCTATCAAAAGATTACATATAAGGAAATATTAATCAGTTACTTTTAAAAGTGAAATAACAGGGTAGCAAAAATTTAGTGAGATCATTAATTATTGTAATTGTTTATCTGTCTGAAGAGTGAACTGAGGTCATCATAACACTCTCATCAGCCTAGCAATCTTTTCCTTTCTTCATTCTTGTTTTCATTCTTTTCTGGCAGTTCTGGGAGTAGAACCCAGCATCTCATACATGCTAAGCAAATCAGGATGGATATTTTTACTTTAAAAATGTGTTACTATTTTATTATTTGAAAAACTTTCTTACAATGTATTATGATCATATTCTTTCTTATTCTTCCAGATTATCCCCTCCTACCTTAACTAATTTTTTTTAATCATAACAAATGTCATTCAGTATTTTTTTCCCAAGAAGGTCTTAATTTCTGTAGAACTCTTCCCTGCTCCTAAGGGCCAGGGTCAAAGTCTTATCATTCAGACAATTGAGATGTGGCCACAACAGCTACTTTTTTAGAATGATATGAGAATGTGACCTTCATCTGTTTTGGTTAATAAAGTTAATAAAGTTAAGTAACAAAGTTACCAGAAATTATAAATTCCTTTTTATTTTTCCTGAAGAAAGAAGATAAAACAGTACAGAATGCTAATAAAATACAAGAACATTAGGCAATCATTGAGGTGTTACAGGAAAGAAAGGCTGAAAAAGAGGAGTGATGCTCTGCAGAAGCAGTTAGAAACTGCTGAAAAATTAGTAGCAGACTTAAAAGATCAGCTTACAAGAAAGGACCAAGAGACCCAAAGCTTAAAACTGGAGCTAGCCAGTACTAAAAAGACTACATTTTAGAAACTAAAAACTTCAAGGAGACAGTTGAAGACCTTCAGAAGAGATGTTACCACATTAACTCTATAGGCACTGGCATAGAGCAGAACACTGAGAGAGAAACAGAGAGGAACTTAGACCAACTCCAAGTGGAGCTAGATGCAACATATGCAAAGGAAATAATGAAAATGAAAGAAGAAATAATAAAACAACACAAATCTCAGATAGAGGATCTTAAATCTCACCATAAAAGGAAAGGGTGTCTATTTTAATATAGTATGCACATATTACAGTCGGTATGTGCAATATGTATAAAGAGTATAAAAAGGAATGTGAGTTATGGAATGGGATGTTAAATGGACTGAATATAAAATTGCAAGATACTGTTTCTCAAGAGAACCGCATCAAGGAGCTCTGCATAGTTCAGAGAGAAGAACAAGAACTTCAATGTCACTTTAATGATCTTTTTGAAGAATTCAACATTTTAATAGAACAGATTGATAGTGATAGAGAAAGTTAGTAGAGCAGGAAAGGTAACTAAATGATGCATGTAAATGCCAGCAGATAGTGGGAGAATTGAAAGCTGAGATTGCTGCTCTGTATAAAACCAGAAGGAGCTTAAGTTTAAACATGAATGAGAAATTAGAAATTACAAAATGAAATGTGAAATGCTAGAAAAAGAAAAGAATGAGATACAAAACACATTGTCAAAATCCCAAGAAATCCCACTGGAGCAGATGTAAAGTGAACTCCTCTCCAGTCATGAAGAAGAACTTTCCAAGTAAAAATAATAAAAAGGATCTAGAAGTTGAACATTAAATAATTATTGAAAAACTTAAAGCTAATTTGACATTCAGCACAAGCATCAGATAGATGAGGTAGAAAATGAAATAAGTAAGAAGATGGAATGAATACAGTGCAAATGCGACAACTAAATAAGTAAGGAGAATCAACTAACTTTATACATTTCTGAACTAAGAGATTTACAGCAATCACGTATTGATTTCACATCAGAACAAACGACTCTTAAGATTAATGAGCTTTATAAATTGATATTCTCAACCTGGAAGAAGAGGAGAAGTGTACACTTGGATGGGAAATTCAGGAGTTAAAACTTTGAACTGCTAGAAAAGCTGCAGCAGTCCTTGGTGATTTTGAGGTTGGCCATTCTGATAGGAGTAAGATGGAATCTCAGAGTGGTTTTGATTTGTATTTCCCTGATGACTAAGAATTTTGAGGGTTTTCTTAGGTGTCTTTCTGCCATTTGAGATTCTTCTGTTGAGAATTCTCTGTTTAGATCTATACCACATTTTAATTGGATTATTTGGTAGTTGGATTTCTAGTTCTTAAGTTCTTTGTATGTTTTGGATATCAGCCCTCAGTCAGATGTGGGACTGACAAAGATCATTTCCCATTCTGTAGGAAGTCATTATGTCTTGTTGACCAGGTCTGCTTTACAGAAGTTTCTTAGTTTCAAGAGGTCCATTTGTTAATTATGGCTTTCACTGTCTGTGCTACTGGTGTTCTACTTAGGAAATGGTCTTCTGTGCCTGTGGGTCCAATTGTATTTCAAACTTTCTCTTCTATGAGGTTCAGTGTGGATGGATTTACATTAATGTCTTTGATCAATTTCTTCTTGAGTTTTTTGCATGGCGATAGATATGGCTCTATTTACATTCTTCTACATGTTGAGAGCTAGTTATACCAGCATCATTAAATATGTTTTCTTCCATTTTAACTTTTTACCTTCGCTATCAAAAAATTACCCATTTACCATAGGTGTGTGGGTTGATATCAGGATTTTTGACTTGTTTCCATTGGTCCACCTGTCTGTTTTATGCCAGTACCAAGCTGTTTTCATTATTGTAGCTCTCTATTAGAGCTGGAGTCTGGTATGGTGATGCCTCCAGATGATCCTTTAGTGTACAGGATTGTTTTAGCTATCCTGGGTATTTTGTTTTTGCATATGAAGTATAGTATTTTTCTTTAAGGTCTGTGAAGAACTGTGCTGGGATTTTGGTGGGGATTGCATTGTATCTGTAGGTTATTTTTGGTATGATTGCCACTTTTACTGTGTTGATCGTCCCTATACAGGAGCATGATAGTTCTTTCCATTTTCTGATATCTTCTTTAATTTCTTTCCTTAAAAACTTGAAGTTCTTGTTATACATGTATTTTGCTTGTTTGGTTAGAGTTACCCCAAAATATTTTATTTGTGGCTATTGTGAATGGTGATGCTTCTCTGATTTCCTTCACTGCCTGTTTGTCATCTGTATATAGAATGTCTACTACTTTTTTTGTTTTGTTTTGTTATGCTGTGTTTTTTAGTTAATCTTGTATCCTGTTCCATTACTGAAGGTGTTTATCAGTTTTAGGAGTTCTGTGTTAGAAGTTTTGGGGTCACCCATATATACTATCCTATAATCAGCAAATAGCGAGAGTATGTCAGCCAATAGATGTTTTAGTCTTAAAATAGAGACTGACACACAGCCAGTTTTGTAAACCCCCAGTCTTATTTAAAGTGACCATTGAAAAATAGTTATGGTTTGTCCTCTGAGTTTCCCTAAATAATTAAAAAATTTAAGAATGCACATAAAAACACGTGCTCATTGTAGTTAGAATTTATATAATTAGAGGTAACATTTAAAAATATATGTTCAAATGTATATTCAAAGGTAGATGGTGAATCTTAGGGAGTCTCTTCAAAATGAGAAAAACAAAGGCTACAGCTGTAGTTTGCACAGAATAAGGCCATAATTAAATGTCATTGCAGACTTTAACCTCTAAAACTATTGTCTCATGCTGTTGAGGGTGCTGACATTCTAGAATTTCTTATAATATCAACCTCTAGTATATTTAAGAAATGACTCAGTTTACAAGCATTTGATGTATATTACATTCCCAGGAGCCTACTTCCATGTGTTTAATAAACTGAATTACATATGTGTGTCTATATTTCACTATAGCAAAATAGTAGACAATTTAGGGAAATTTCATGTTTATGTACAGTAAACAAGAAAAAATATTGCAGAAAGCCAGTAAAGCTTGGGAGTAGGCTTTTAATAAGACAAAGTGATTGAAAGTTTTGCTATTAGGATGTTTTTATTGTTAGTATTAACATCTGATGGTAGGCTTGGCCAAGATGTATACACCTGTTATCTCAACACTTAAAAGGCTGAGGCAGGATCATCACAATGTTCACAGCTATCATAGGTTATACTAGTTACACAGCAGAGAAGTAAAGCCATGATTGCACAAGCCTTTGCAGCCCTGGAGGCAGGGCAATCAGCAATCACCTCAGGCTTGGTTAACTGTGTTAAAAGGCTAAGCAGTCATCACGCTCAGGATATGAGATGAAGTACTGCACTTGAGGCCAGCTTCTAGCAGCTTTATGGAGGGCAAGTCTGATTGCATATGGGTTGGTATCATAATCCCATCTCTGAGAAAAGGTACCGGAGGGGTGTGGCACCAGCTTGGCTGATAACTGGGCACGGGGCCATTACAATGTCTCTTGTTCAAAAGAGATCAGACCTCTACCCTTGCCTGTTGCGTTTAAAACAAAAAAAGGGGGAACTGTGGGAAGCCTCAGCCCCAAGATGGCACCTGGCTGGATGCCAGGTAGTCCGAGCTTAGCTGCAAACAAGCCCTATTCGGAAGTGCTTGATGGATCTGGTATGTGTCCTCCTTCTGTGGCCTATCTGGGATCACCAGGTGTCATAAGCTGATTGGGCAGTGAGCACACATTTAAGGGCTTGCTGGGGCTGTGGGAAGGAGAAGCAGAACAGAAGCTGATGTACAAGGTTCCTGAATAAACTGCTTGAAGAAGACTCATAGTCCTGTTTCCTTGCTGGTGGAGGTAGACAGGACAAGCTAGAACTTCAAGTACAATATTGAAGAGATATGGAGAGAGAGGGCAGCCTTGTCTTGTTCTTGATTGTTCTTGTCTTGTTCTTAAGCTTCTCTCTATTCAGTTTGATGTTGGCTGTTGGTTTGCTGTATATTGCTCTTATTATGTTTCTGTTATCCCTGATCTCTGCAAGACCTTTCATGAAAGGGTGTGGAACTTTGTCGAAGGCTTTTTCAGCATCTAGGGTGATGATCATATGGTTTGTATTTTTCTGTTTGTTTATATGGTGGATCATGTTGATAGATTTTCATATGTTACACCATCCCTGCAATTTAGGGATGAAGCCTACTAAGTCATGGTGGATGATTTCTCTGATGTATTCTTGGATTCGATTTGCCAGCATTTTATTGCGTATTTTTGCATCGATGTTCATCAGGGATATTGGTCTGTAGTTTTCTTTCTTAGTTGTGTCTTTGTGAGGCTTGAGTACCATGGTTATTGTCACCTCATAAAAAAGAGTTTGGCAATGAATCTTCTGTTTCTATTTTGTGGAACAATTTGTGAAGTATTGGTGTTAGTTCTTTTTTGAATGTCTGGTAGAATACTGCACTGAAGCCACCTGGCCCTTGGCTTTCTTTGGTTGGATGGCTTTCGATGACTGCTTCTATTTCATTGCAGGTTATAAGTCTATTTTTGTTGTTTGTCTGTTCTTGATTTAATTTGAATACGTGATAGTTATCCAGAAATTTGTCCATTTCCTTTAAATTTTCTCATTTTGTGGAATAAAGGTTTTCAAAGTATGACCTGAAAATTGTCTGGATTTCCTTTGTGTATGTTGTTATGTTCCCCTTTTCATTTCTGATTTTGTAATTAGTATGCTCTCTCTCTCTCTCTGCTTTTTCATGAGTTTGGATAGAGGTTGTCTATCTTGTTGATTTTTCTCAAAAAAACAACTCTTTGTTGCATTGTTTTGTATTGTTTCTCTGGTTTCTATTTTGTTGGTTTTAGCCCTCAAATTATTTCCTGGGGGTTACTCCTCTGGGGTGAGTTTGCTTCTTTTTGTTCTAAGGATTTCAGTTGTGATGTGAATTCTCTAATGTGACTATCCTCTGTTTTCTTCATAGAGACACTTAGTGCAATGAACTTCCCTAGTAACACTGCTTTAAAGGTGTCCCATAAGTTCGGGGGTATGTTATGTCCTCATTCATGTTGAATTTTAGAAAGTCCTTAATTTCTTTATTTCTTCTTGGATCCAGGTGTGGGGAAATTGCACATTATTCAGTTTCCATGAGTTTGTAGGGTTTCTGAGATACGTGTTGTTGAATTCCAATTTTCGGCACCTTTGAGCTGGGCTTCCTCACCTTCCTCTATGCCTATTATTCTTAGGTTTGGCCTTTTCATGGTGTCCCGCATTTCCTGGATGTTTTGTGTTAAAGATTTGTTGGATTTACGATTTTCTTTGGTCGATGAATCTATTTCCTCTAGTTTATCTTCTGCACCTGAGATTCTCTCTTCAATCTCTTGAATTCTGTGGGTTATGCTTGAGTCTGGAGTTCCTGGTCATTTGCCCAGTTATTCTGTTTCCAGCATTCCTTAGGTTTGTGTTGCCTTTATTTTCTCTATTTCAGTTTTCAAGTCTTGAACAGTTTGCTTCACCTACTTAATTTTTTTTTTCTTGGCTTCCTGCACTTTCTTTCCTTTCTTTAAGACATTTGTTCATTTCTTCCAATTTTTTGTTTGTTTATTCTTCCATTTCTATAAGGGATTTTCTGACATCTTCTTTGAGGGCCTCTATCATTTTTATGATGATAATTTTTAAGTAGTTCCCTTCTGCTTCATTGTTTTGTTGTGTTCCAGTCTAGTTGGTGTAGATTCCCTAGATTCTGGTGCTGATATGCTTATCTTTCTGTTGTTAGCTCTTTTCTTGTATTGTTCTCTTCTCATAGCTTCTTCCAGTAGGTGTTGGTGGGCTCTCTCCCTCTCTCTATAGTACTTCCCTGGTGGGTTTAGGTGGGTCAGAGGTTTGATGTCTGTAGGTCTGGGTGATCCAAGATCTCTCGGAGTTCTCTGCACAGGCAGGGGCCTGGCGATTGGGATGAAAGATCACAAAGCCTGGGATCAGGATGTTCCTTGTGCCTATAGGCAGATCTAGCCTGGGCCTGGCACTCTACAGCTGGGGCCTCTTTAGCAGAGGCCCTGCGATGGGGGTAAAGATCCTCCTGTCAGGAACTCAGAGAGTTCAAGCAGAGATAGGCGGATCTCTGGGTATGGCCCAGAGCTCCAGTAGAGGACCAGCAGTAGGGGTCGAAGAACAGGCAGGTGGAAATTACTGGTGGTCCTGCAAGAATAGGCAGGTCCAGTGTGCTGAGATACACTCCTGGAAGTTCCCCGAAGCTCCTTTCTCTACTCTTAAAATGCCTAGGACCCAAGAACAATTAGTGCTACATAGAGTGGGATCCATCTTTGCACATCAGGTTATCCAATAAAGAAAAATTACTCACAGGCAAGCCCACAGGACACCCTCATGTAGGTGAGTCCTCATTGATCATCTCCCCAGGTGATTCTAAGTCATGGCTAGTTGACACTTAAATGTCATCTGAGAAGACTGGGGAGGTAGAGGCATGCCTAGGGTGTGGAGTGAGACTTTGTAGAGGGGGAAGTAGGAAAAAGGGAAGGGGGAGACACACTGAAAATATAACTGTGTATTGTAGAATAAGCATTTGTGCTTCCTGTATAGGAAGCTTTCCTTACATGCCTCAGCCGCATTCTATAAATTATTCAAATGATGAATTAATAAACACTGAACCATTTTTCTTAAGGTAATCAGGGCTAGATTGCTGCGAGTCACTGGTCCCATTTGTTAAATAGATAATACAAAGCTGGCAAGAAGGCTAAGTTGGTAAAGGCACTTTCTGCACAAGCATGGCGGCCTCAGTTTAATTCCCAGAACTCATGGCGGGGGGAAAGAAAATTGATTCCCCCAAATTTTCAATTATACTCACATTTGACATCATGTCCTCATCACTGCATATCAGCACATGCAAATTAATAAATACAGTACATATGATTACAGCAGCATTTGTTACACTGTGTTTTTATGTGTATTTATGTTTCAAGACTCCTTATATATTATATATTGTTAAATCTTTAGAATTGAAGTGTGGTTAACATGTATGTATTGAGTAAGAGGACATGAAGCAGACACACTCTACAGGCCATGTGTGAACAAAACTTCACTGAATCACCTGTCCTCTTAAGGGACAATACAGTCTTGCTGTTCTTAGAAACATGAAGCAGCACTTCACCTTTATTCCAGGGGTCATATTTAAGCAGTGATATTACCAATTAAAAAGTGGCAAAATGTGTCACTATGTACTCAGGAAGGACAGTGACTTTACATAGTGAGAAAGAAGAAAGGAAATGAAGTCCTGTATCACCTAGAATTATCTACCTTGAATCATTCTCCATTTTCCCAGTCTGATCATCTCCTCAAATTGATTTGTGAGCTAGCAAATATATTTTATAAGGAGCCAAGTTCATGAAGGAAAGAGTCTGAATAACAACAATTAACTATATTCTTATATATACAATCTGTAAATATGATCTAATTTTTTTATCTTGATAGTATTCTTTCATGTACAAAATTTATAAATTTGAAAAGAAATGGTGGAGGACTGATGAGATGGTTTAGTGTTAAAAGTCTCTTGCTGGAATAACATAATACGTGTGTGTGTGTGTGTGTGTTTACCATAGTAAGTTTTTTGAATTGCCATATGAGGCTTGAGTTATTCAGGGTCAACAAGACAGTTAAGATTTAGACAGTGAGCAGTGAAGTAAAACTTGTAGTAGAACATTTTAGCACCAGTGGCTTAGGGCTGTAAGTCAATGAGAGGGCCTAAGTTTAATTCGCACAAGATAAAATACCCTAGCCCCTTCCAGTGCTCTGGACTTGGTGTTGGCATAGGCCTTCATGAAAATTTACTTTTCCCTGAGGATGAGCAAAGGGCTTGTTTACTTCTGTCTTTATTTCCTCAGGGGAACTGATGGGAGCAGTATATCTCTAAGCTAAAAATCTCGAGTAGGGAGACCACTGTGAACTGGTCTCATTTAGCACACATTTTACTTTATTTTTTCATAATTTGTTTTGGGTAAGGCTTTTCAAAAAAGTGTGGAATTTCATTAACCATGGGACTTTTTAGTTGTCACTAATGCTGTGGAGGTGACCTTAGGTGAGGAACTGTTAAGTGGAAGAGACCTCTTTATAATGTGACCTCTTCATATGGTGGTGATAGCTTTGTGCCATTTGTCTTAGGTTTTTAAATAGGATGACCATTTCTTTATTCCAGTTAGAGAACATTAAAACCTTACTCCTACTCTAAATGTGTCAGCAAGGAGTGTATTACATTATTTCAGTGTGTTGCAGGTTTGAAATAGACAAGATTACTATTTATAATTAAATTGACATAACACAATTTTGTATTAGTAATATGGGAAGAACAAATGATACATAAATATTTTAATGTACTTTTGAGCTAATTATGTAGTAGTAGACCGACCAGGAAAATAAGCAACAATGGATAAATGGATATCTGATTCCTCTGTGATCAGGAAGGTTTAAAATCACAACCTCTAAAATCTACAATTCAAGACCAATATGCCAAAAAAAAAAAAAAAATGGGAGAATTTGAGACTTTTAAAAATGAATACAAACTAAAGCCATTCCTGTCAAGCAAACAAGCTGTGTAAAAGATGCTCTGACAAGAGTCACACACAGAGGATAGGAGACAAAGTCTTAGTCACAAAAGCATTGGGAAGTAATTACAGAAAGTAGATGAACAGAGAAAAATAAACAAAATCCATGTATGTCTTATTCTGCAAATCATCAAACCCCTAAAGTGGAATTGGGGTGGGGATCCGAGTGCAAAAAATGAAACCAAACCGAGAAAACTTGAAACCAGAAAGCAATCAGCAGAGTATTAGGAAACAGCAAAGTGTTGTCAATAATAGCATTGATTGTATATAGTCCCTGCTTCCAATTGAAAGATAAAATTGGCTGACTGAAAAAAATAATCATTTGTTGTTTGTGAGAAATATATCTCAATACATCTCAGTGGCAAAGGCACACTAGACTGAATATATCAGAGTCCATATCCCAGGTTAGAGGAAACTTAAAATAAATAAATAAATAAATAAAACAGGAGTGGGTGTACTCTTATCTGATGAAGTGAACTTTATACTTTATACCAGAGTCAATCAGAAAGGATAAAGCAGGCTGGTGCATGTTAATAAAGTGGCATAATCCTTTCTAGTTCTTGCAGCCCTTTCAGTATGCCTGAGCCAGTGAATGCAGCAAAGCATGAGATGGAGACCTTTGAGTAATTCCCATTTTACATGTTTGATCATCATTACTCTCTTATCCCAACAGAATCTCTCCTCCACTCCAGTGCTTTTGATGTTTTCTTCAGGGTAGCTATCAATAGATCCTGGCAGGTTTTACCAGTGTGAACTGTGGTAAAGTACTGATTATTCGCTGCCTTCTTTCCTCTGAACTTGGAGGAGATGGGCATTGCTGTGACCAGGGTAAACATCCTAAAGAGTTTGGGAATCGTTGTCAATTGTGGCACTAAATCATTTATGGAAGCTCTATATGTTGGTGCAAACATTTCTGTGATTAGACAATTGGGTTTCATCTTTTCCCATGCTCGCTGACAGCACAGGAAGTAATTGTGAGCATAAAACATGATGAACAGTGTATTGAAGAGCCTTCTACTGTAGGCTCCTTCACTATGCCTGTCAACTACAGTAGGCTGGCCCATCAAAGTGATCTTTCTATCATCTTAGAGAATAGCAAATAGATATAGAGGATAAGAAAGCCAAAGTGGTGATGAAAAAGCCTTTTCAGGAGCTGAGTCGATGGTGTAGCTCTAAAGTGCTTGTCCTGGATTTGGTTCCTCAGCAACCATGTTAAATCCAGGTGTGATAGTTAGTTTCTGCAGCTACAGCACTGGGGAGGTCAAGACAAGAAGATCTCTGGGGCTTTTGCTCAACCATTCTAGCTAAACCTATGAGTTTCAGGTTCCAGCTTCAATTCCCTATCTCAAATTATTAAGATGGAGAGTTGTGGGGAGTGGTCTTTGTGGGGATATAATCGGATCCAGCTGAGCGGCCCCAAATCTGTGCCAGAGTCGGGGAGTATGGATGAGGGAAAGGGTACCTATAGAAAATAAAGTAAGACAGACTGAATAAAGGTCACAAGAGACAGTTCAATCAATATTGAAATACCACAAGTTTATTTATCACCACTCTTACATACCATAATCAATAAAAGAACACAGTATCATGTATATGGAACAAATAAACTTTTCTCCCTCAATTATTGTAAGGGTTCAGTTACCACACCTTAGCTCCAAGTTCTTGTTCCTAGCCTTAAGGTCATGAGTGGCCATACCTTAGATTCAACTTCTCCTTCCTTAGCCTTGACAGTCAGGAGTAGCCACACCTCAGATTTAGGTCTATTGTTATTTAGACTAAGACAGCGAAAACATCCTTCTGTAGCCATACCTTTGACCTTAAGGTCATGTGACTTGCTGACAGCCATGAACTCTCTGCCCTTGTGCCAACATGGAGAGCAGCCATCTTTATGGGCACCCACAGAGAGTGGTTGAAAACTAAACCTGTCATTGAACTCTGACTTCACATAAATATACTCAAAGCTAGAGCAGTCCATAGCCTTTCCAATTACCCTTTATATGGAGAAGCAATATGAGGGAAATTAGTGGTGACTGGAAGAGAAAAAGGGGCAACAGAGACAAAAATAGTCTCCCTCAGGATTGTGAGGGTTAATTAGCAGAAATTGTGAAAAGTATTGAGTAGATACTGTGAAAAGATGATTAGATTTACAATGAAATTTGAAAGTTTCTACACATCAAAAACAACTATCAGAATAGCAAAAATGTAGCCAACATAATGGGAGAAAAATCTTTGTCAATGGGAGCTATTATTCATCATTGAGAAAAACTGTGCAAAAATTTAATAGTCAAACTTCCAATACCATGTGGTAGACATGTTATTGGCAGGACAGAGGAAATACTATGACCCCATGTTTTTCATAGAGATTATGAAACTTGACTTCATTTGTATAAAGGATAAAATCAGAGAGAAAGGGACCACTGGACATATCACCTCTAAAAAGTAGCAATGAAATGAATTCAATGTTAACCAAACTGGTCTTTTTCAATTAAATCCCAATAAAGTTTACTGAATGAAGTCATTGCCCAAGAAGTGTTAGGAATTCAGGTATTGCACTTAACAGTAATAAATATTTTATCATACAAAAATAAAAATGCAAGCATGAAAGGTATATTTATAATATTTGACATTGTAAATTTGTTTATATTACTGAATATTTGAAAAGGGCTAGATCCCTTCAAAAGCTATGTGGTAAAGCCAGACTACGGCATCATTTGTATATGGTCAGTTTTAGACAGAACAAAATGTAAGAGAGAATAAGAGAAAGAAAAGTAGAACAGAAGAAAAAAAGAAAATAGAAAAGACAAATGGAGGCTGGAACAAAGAAGGCGGTATGGATACATGTGAAGGGGGAGTGGTTAATCATATATCCTAAAGATGAAAATTATTGTTTTCTTTCCTTTTCTTCTCCTGTGTTACTAAATGTTCATGTTGATTTATTTTTATCATACATACAAAGCATTTTAGAAAAATGTAAATTGATGAATGCTTGTTGAACAATATAAAAGAGACACATGATACAGACTGCATGAAGAATTATTGAAAATCAGCAAGTGCAAAAGTTACTATGTAAAAGGGAACCTTATCTTCCTGCCCTTGTACCTCATTCCCACTAATGGTCATTCTAACAGTTTGTGGTGGTGTGTGTGTGTGCATGTGTGCGTGTGCGTGTGCGTGTGTGTGTGTTAAATATGTTTTAATAAAATTGGGATAATGGGTTCATTTCTCTAGGTAAGGTATTTTTAATAACTTTATAAAACTAATGCCGGTATGCATATATTAAGGTACTTTATAAAATGGTATAAAGTTGTTCTTTCTCTTCCGGGCCCAGGCACATTGGGAGCCATGTTCAGACATGGCCAAGTCCAAGAACCACACCACACAGAACCAGTCCCGGAAATGGCACAGAGATGGCATCAAGAAACCCAGATCGCAAAGATAAGAATCTCTTAAAGGGGTTGGCTCTAAGTTCCTGAGGAACATGCGCTTTGCCTAGAAACACAACAAGAAAGGCATGAAGAAGATGCAGGCAAACAATGTAAAGGCAATGAGTTTGCACACACAGAAGCCATCAAAGCCCTTGTGAAGCCCAATGTGGTAAAACCCAAGATGCCAAAGGGTCCCAGCTGCAAACTCAGCCGTCTTGCTTTCATCGCCCACCCCAAACTTGGGAAGAAGATTAGAAACTACATGTCAAGGGTCATAGGTTCTGCCAATCAAAGCCCAACGTTCAAACCAAGGCACAGGCCTTGGCACCATCTAAGGCCCAGGCTGCAGCTCCAGCTCAGGCTTCCAAAGGCACCAAGGCCCCATAGAAAAGGTTTCTGTCACTGCAAAAACAGATGGACTGGTGTGACACATCTACACACTCTGCAGATGACCTGTGCCCTATTCTGCTTTTACAAATAAACTTGAGGCAAGATCTGTTAAACTTTACACCATTTTCTTAATCTGTCGATCTACAAAATTACTCTATTACATTTAAATATAAAACGTATACAAAAACTTGACTTATGTGACAATATATGTAAGCCTTGGTATATTATTTCTTGTTTCCCCTTTCCCACTATATGTATATATACTATAAAATTTATAAAATGAGTCAAAAACCTTAGTAACATAACAACCACCTTTTGTTTATACTTAGTGTTGATCCACATGTATTAGAAGAATGCGATGCAGAGGGAACAGTTTACTATGGAAAATGTGTACATGCGCACATCACCAGCATTACAGAGGTATTACATTTCTTCTCTTTCTTATTAAAACTTTAATAACCTTAATATTTTTAACTGTGATTTCTATGGATGTGTTTTGGTAACTGCCTACTAAGGAGAAAAGATTTAACATATTTAAAGAATTGCATGTTTTTTTAGCAGAAGAAAAAATACCATAAACATTTCTTTAATTTTTTTCTTATCTAAGTACATTACCAATTTAAGTGTTGTCCAGATTTATTTCATTGTGATTAATGTACAATTACTTTACCTCCCATGTTCCTTTTCCTATCTCAGGTCTCCTGCATGTGTCCTTCTCACTTCTAAATTTAAGTTCTCTTTTTCTTTATTATTTTTACAGACACACACACTAACTAGACACAGAAAAATATACACAAAGAAAAACACAGAGAGACACACACAAAGACAAACACATATACTCTCTCTCTCTCTCTCTCACACACACACACACACACACACACACACACACACACACACACACACACACACACACACACACCACTTACTTATGCATAGAAAATCAGTTTAATTACCCTGATCTTCCTACTGTGGGGAACCAGAACAGGCCATCTTTGGAACAGTGTTCAATAATCCCCAAGATCCTGGAGCTGAGGGATGGTTCTGCATTTAGCAGGAGTCATATCTTCTATAAAGGCTCTTGGGACAGCTCATGCCACACAGGGAAATACCCAGAAACTCCAATCTTCAAGTATCTAGCAGCGGAACTGTGATCTTCATCCATATTCAGAGAAGACCAGGTCATTGCTCTGTCTAATTTGCACATGAAGGAAAGATATAGCCACATTCTGTGTGCTCCTGCATTCATGTGAATCCTTTATTTGGATGTAATTCCCATATTTGTGTGTGTGATTATTGTTCTATGGGTGCAATGAAGGCAGCCTCCATGCCTAGCAGGACTATGTCTTGCAAAACAGACAGACAGCAGGCCAAGGGGAAGAATTGAGTTGGTACTGGAAAGAGGAGACCTTCCTTCTTACTGCCAGTGCCTCTCAAGTGCCATCTCAGAAGAAAAGACCAGGGTCTTAGCCAGCATCCAGAGGTCAAGGAGTACTGACACTTTCGAAAGAAGATAGACCAAACCTGTGTGGGATCCAGAACCTTTGCCTAGCCCCCGCTCCACCCATGTGGAGTTTTCTAGAAGCTCTGTCATAGTGAGAGATCACAAAACCCCCCTGATTGAAATCTAAAAATTAAAGGAAATGTGAAGTGGCTGAGGCTCTGGAGAAAAGGTGAGTGTTGGTCTGTGCAACCAATTGCTGAGGAACTATGAACTCCAGAAAGAGAAGATGGGGAAGATACAATGATGCTGTAGACTGACATCCTGGGATCTGTGGCCATTGCAAAAACTGACAAGCTTGAGTGTCCTCACTGAATACTTTCAGAACTGAGAGACACTTGGCTTTAGAAGCATATCTGGATCATGTGGCTGTCCTGGATTGAGTGACAAAGTAGCTCATATATGTGATTAGCATCATGAGAACACTATTCACTGTGGCCCAGAACCACTGGTATTCCACCTGTGGCAGACCACCATGTACCAACACTTAAGTTCCTCTAATTCCTGCAGGCTCTAGCTTTGCAGACCTGGTTTCTGAATGGTGCCAATGAGTCAGTAGAGAATATGATGACAGCTCTAACTTCTTGGGCTGGCCAGCTCAGTCATGTCTCACAATATTACAGTGCTGTCATCTATCTTGAACACATTAATACCACTGTCTGTGTGGAGGGGAAATGACTAATGTTCAACATATAGGTAGGCCTACCTCACCCATCTGCTCTCACGCCATGTGCAAGGACTAGAGCTCAGTCTTTTCTGAAACGTGCTAGAGATGGGGCAGAACAAGACACATCACTAACATGCTGGTCCCTGGGGCAACTGAGCCCCACTTTGACAGCCTGGAGTGTAAGAGGACAAAAGTTGGAAGCAGCACTAACATTGGGAGGTGAAGGCACTGGAGGAGAATAGAGCTGCAGAGCTCATTTGCCTGAACCTCCAAGCCCTGAAAGATTAACATACAGTCCTAGTGGTAGTCAAGGGTCTGGTGAGAAAACCTCTTAGTTAGCTTAGCCAGTGTCATCCCCACACTAAACAGGGCAGTCAGTTTGAAGTTGCATAGCAATGTCCTCTTCAAAGAAAGAATGGGATTATGAAAATTATCCCTGGAAACATTCTTCATATAAGTTTCATATATTGTACAGTAGAAGGTTGTTGAAATGACTTTTCTGAAATGCCTCTTGTAGATTGCCTTTAGTCAGATTTTCGTATCCATGTGGCCAAGCTAGGTGAGGAAATTTAAGAGCATTGGCTTAAATGAGTACAAAATTTTTTGTTTGGAAGGGATTGGCTTTTTTTTTTTTTTTTTTTTTTTTTTTTTTTGATTAAAGAACACAGGATGAACTAGCCTGTATACTGCAGATATTTCAAGGTTACCAAAGACTTACTACTACCAGTTTTCATATTCCTGAAAAGGACATTTTGTGAAAAATTAAGTAAGTTCTCTATGGTAGATTGCATACTTCTATTCCTCTCTCTTGCCAAGGGTCTTCTGGCTATGTAGAATGTTGAATGCAATGTTGGACAACCTCAATCTAACCCCTGAATCCCACATGGTGGGAAGAGAAAACCTATCCCCACAGATTGTCCTCTTACTACCACATGCTCTGAGGATCAAAAGACATACCCAACACATAAACAAATGACTAATAAAATCAAGAATGTTCCTGCTTCATAGGAAACACACAAAATATTTAAAAATTAATGCTCTTCTGTCTGCAAAAGACCATCAAACTCAAAGATTTTTTTTTTTGGATAAAAGCATTTTGAGAAATTTTAATAACAAAAATATGCCACTGGGCTGTGGTGGCAGACACCTTTAATCCAAGCAGTCAAGATACAGAGGCATCTCTGTGAATCAAGACCAGCCTGGTCTACAAAAACTAGTTCAAGACAGCCAGGTCTACACAGAGAAACCCTATCTCAAAACCCCCTCTCACAAATGAACAAAATTACCACTTGCACTCTATTCTTTCTCATTCAGACTTCCTGGATGTTAATTCTATTATCTCTACCCCTCTTATCACTGTATATTTTTTAATTTTCCTTTATTGGAGGGCATTTAAAATGAAACAGGTTAGAATGTCTCCAGAAAACAGACAGAAGGATTTTCTTAGCTGAAGATCAATCTTTACATGCACAAATCAATATCAGGACAGTGACTCTGACTGGAGAACAAGAATCTCTCACGTCAAGTCAAAGTTGGTGAAAACCAGTTGCTGTGATTTCCCAGCCAGCTGTGATTATTCAGTTTGTTGTACCCTAAAAATATTTCTACTTGAGCAAAATATCCCATTACAAAGGACATAATCAATTTTATTAATAGGGTTGATAGTTGTCAGTCAAGTTGGTTGTAAATAGTTATATTTTATTTTAAATAAAAAGCACTGTGATAATATTGTTCAGTTCTGAGGGTTTTTCTTAAATGTAACACTTTGTTTTTTTCTTTTTGAGAAAATTCTTTTATCCTCTAAATATATCCATGTATAGTAAGGGGACTCCACAATAAAAAATAAAATAGCCATTTCTTTTTAATTATTTTCTTACAAAAAGGTAATGTGCAGTATCCATATTGAATGTTACAAAATTCAGATGCATACTATAACAGATTACATAATGAGTATGTGTGGACATTACTTATCTGTCAAGTGGAACTTGACCTCGTCCCAAAAGCTTGTTACATTCTCTTCCTTAGAAACTAAGGTCATAGTTTTCCTGATTTTTTTTTTAATCTTTTGCTTACCAAACACTTTATAAATACTTAGACTGTATATGTTTCTAAAGTTTCCCTAGGTTTCTATTTTATCATCTGCGTATATCCTTTGACACATTCTCACGGAATTCCTCCAAGTTTCCACAGCTATCTGTAAGTTACCTTCTGTTGTTATAAAGAGTTATCTCTTTAACTGCATATGCAATCTCTGTGTCTGAACCTTTGGTTGTTTCTTGAGTTAGGTGTTGGTGTCAGAGCTGTTACCAACACTCCTTTGAGATTTCTAATACACAGGGACAACTTCCCAGCCTCCTAGGAAGTGAATTACTTAGTCATGGGATGTATATCTTTAATTTATTAGATTATATACAATGTTTTGTTTTTATTTGAAAGCTTGTCATATCCCCCAGGTTGGCCTCAAGATTTGTTTAGCCAAGGATGACTTTGAGTCTCTGTTCCTCTTGACTCAACTTCCCCAAGCCCTGGGGAGACAGGTATGCACCACTGTGCCTTGCCCCAAATGTGTGGAAAAATACTATCCTATCAAGGTGGCACTCACTAGCAAGTTGTTAGTGCTTTGTTGCCAACAGCTGGTATTGTCAGACAAGTAGCCAGTCTGCTGTGCAAAAGTATAGGGCTTCCTTTTTCACATCATTGTAGACTAGCTGGATCTTACTTCAGTGTGTGCTTAAGGGTAACTTTCCCACTTCTCATTAGGAACTGCTTCAATTGAGCCTGTTAGAGAGGAGTGCCATCATGTCTGGTGAGGGCTTTGCTGCATATTTAGTAATTGTGTTTCATATAGTTTTACAGACAGCACAGGTTTGAAGTCTCCACGCAGAACCTCAGTTGTAATTGAATAGCTGAATCAAAGCTGGGTGTGGTGACTCAAGCATGTTATCCCGGATTTAGGAGATTGAATGAAGGTCAGGACAAACAGCTGTGTTGTTCCTTACTTACCACCTTGTTTAAGATAAGGTTTTCTGTTTTTCACAATGGAATACAGAAGGCTTTATATAATGTGTATTTGTAGATGTTCACTCTTTATCTCTTATCACATTGTAGGAGTAATAAGATGGCAGATGTGTGTTGCCATGGTTTTACATGGGTTCTGAACATATGAATACAGGTCCATACATATGTGTGGAAAGTGCTTTAGCCAAGAAGACATATCACCAACCACAGTGTTGTTTTATTGAACAATGTAGAAACTTGCAGTGCCTAGTCTTCAGTCAACATTGTGTACTGTATTGCAAAGGGAAAATTTGAGAACTTTTCATTAAATGAAAAATTGGTGTCCAGAATATATACAGATTTCAAACAACAGAAAGAGAAATCATATTCAAACAAGCATTTGACTGAATAGATGCTTGTCAAAGGAAGATATACCCATGGAAATAAAGCATGTGAAAAAAAATAACAGAAAAATGTACACTGAAATTACACCTGGATAGAATTGCACTTCACTGAGGATATGTTCAAAAGCACAGAATGAAATAGGCTAGGCTGTACAGTGAGAGGCATACTCACACACTTGAGAGGATGTGAAATAATACAACCATTGGAGTAAAGACTATGGAATAGAGCAGCCACTTTTCTTCTTGGTGTAAGAAAATAAGTACGAAGAAGTGCTTGAGGAAAGAAGGGTCCATTGTGCATAAGACCTTGAGAGGAACATGACTTCAGTCAGGGCAATGGGACAAACAATCCAGTCACCTCCAGGCAACATCCTGGATCAGCTCTGAGTACACTAGATCCACCAATTCCCACGGGACCACCCTGAGTCCCCTCCAGCCTGATCTTTCACCTACATCACTAGGCCCCTGCAAGGAAGAGACCTCCTAGAGCGTTTGGACCACCAAGAGCTACAGACATTGAACACCTGAACCAGCTAAGCCCAAACCAGGGAGTAGCAGAGAGAGAGAGAGAGAGAGAGAGAGAGAGAGAGAGAGAGAGAGAAGAGGGAGACCACCTGCACTGGCTGGAAGAAGTGATGGGAAGACAGCAATACAAGAAAACACCAAAAAATAGAAAGACAAGCATGACACCACCAGAATCTAGGGACTCTACAACAGTTGGACATGAACACAGAAAAGCAGATGAAGCAAAAGAGAATGAATTAAAAAATATCTTCATAAAAATGATATAGACCCTCAAAGAAGATAAGAGAAAATCCCTTAAAGAAATAGAAGACTAAAATCCCCAAAATTGGAAGAAATAGAGGGAATGACCAAGCAGAAAATGCAAGAAATGAAAAAATCTCTTAAAGAAAATAAGGAAAACCAAGAAAAACTTTCAAACTGATGAAGGAAACAGTTCAAGACTTGAAAACTGAAATAGAGACAATTTAAAAAAAAATACACAAACTGAGGAAATGCTATGAATAGAAAAACTGGGCAAATGATCAGTAACTACACATGCAAGCATAACCAACAAAGTACAGGAGATAGAAGAGAGAATTTCAGGCACTGAAGATAAACCAGAGGAATTAGATCCATCCACCAAAGAAAATCTTAAATTCAGCAAAGCCTTAACACAAAACATACAGGAAATGTGGGACATGGTGAAAAGGCCAAATCTAAGAATAGTAGGTGTAGAAGAAGGCGAAGAAGGCCAGCTCAAAGTTGCAGAAATCATATTCAACATAATCACTGAAGAAAACTTTCCCAATCTGAATAAGGGAATTCCCATGAAAGTACGAGAAGCATATCCACAACAAATAGACTTCTCCAAGGAAAAAGGATCCCATGACACATAATAAAACATCTAACATACAGAATAAAGAAAGAATATTAAAAGCAGAGAAGAAAAATTTTCAGGGAACATGTAAAGGCAGAACTACAAAAACTATACCAGATTTATCCATGGAAACTCTCAAGGCCAGAAGGCCCTGGATAGATATTCTACAAATACTAACAGTCCACAGATGTCAGCTCAGGCTACTATACCCAGCAAAATTATCAGTCAGTATAGCAGGAAAAAAAAAAAAACAAGATATTTTGTGATGTTCACAATAGGCATCTACATATCCAGCACTACAGAAAGTTCCAAAAGGAAACTCCAACCCAAGGAAGTTAACTACACTCACAAAGACAGAGGCGATAGATAATCCCACTGTAGCAGAAGCCAAGAGTAAATCAGGGCAAATATATTCACAATACCATGCCAACAACAAATCTAACACAAGGAAGCATTAACAATCAATGGTCCTTATTTTCCCTGAACATTAGTGATCTTAAATCACCTATAAAAAGACACAGGCTACAGAATATATATGAAGACATAATGCATCCTTCTGCTGCATACAAGAAACATATCTTAGCTTCAAAGACAGACATTTCCATAGGGTAAAGTGTTGGGAAATGATCTTCCAATCAAATGGACCCAAGAAGCTAGCAGGTGTAGCTGTCCTAATATCTAAAAAGTTAGAATTTAAGCAAAATTAATCAAAAGACAAGAAGACCATCATTTTGCATATATCACAGTAAAAATCCATCCACACAAAATCTCAAGTCTGAACAGCTTTGCCCCAAATGCAAAAACTCCTACTTTCATAAAATAAATGCTACTAAAACTCAAAGCTCTCATAAAACCTCACACACTCATAGTGAGAGACTTAAATACTGCACTCTGAACACTAGACAGGACAACTAGACAGAAACTTATCAAAGAAAGAAAACAAACTAAGGGAAATTATGTCTCAATTGGGTTTAACAGACATATATAGAACATTCCAAAACAACTCAAAATAATATACCTTCTTCTGTGCTCCACATGGAACCTTCTCAAAATCAACCACATACTCTGCAACATAATAAACCTCAACAGATACAAAATAAATTGGAATAGTGCCCTGTATCTTATCAGATAACCACGCTTTAAAGTTGGAATTCAACAACAAAACAAATCGCAGAAACCCTACAAACTCATGAAAACTGAAGAATGTGTGTAGGGAGTTAGTTTTTTCTGCCTGCCACTGGCCTTGTCCCACTGCCACACCAGCCCCCAATAACACGCCGAGACTCTGTATTTGATATTAATGCTGTTGGCCTCGTACTAGTTTCTTATCGGCTAGCTCTGTCTTAAGTATTAACCCATTTCTGCTAATCTATGTATTTCCACGTGGTCTTACCAGGGAGAGGCGGCTGGCAGTTCTGCTTTCTCCAGACTCTCCATCTTGACTCCTCCTTCCTACTTCCTCTTTCCTCCTTGTCTCCTAGTCCCACCTATCTTGCTTTCATATTCACCAACAGTGCTTTATTCATTAACCAGTATGAGAAACATATATACAGAATGACATCTCCAATTAGAATGTGCAATTGCACCATACCTGGGTCAAAGAAGAAATAAAGACACTAAGTACTTCCTAGAATTCAATGAGAATGAGGACACAATATACTAGAATTTATGAGACACCTTAAAAGCAGTGCTAGGATGGAAGTTCTTTGCTCAAAGTGTGCATAAGAGTAAAATGGAGGAGAGTCACATTAGAGAAATAAGTGTACAACTGAAAGCCTTAAACAAAAAGAAGCAAACTCACCCTGAAGGCATAGTTGCCAGGAAATAATCAATTTGAGGCCTGAAATCAATAAAGTAGAAACCAGGAAAATAATACAAAAAAAAAAAAAAAAAAAAAATCAATGTAACCAAGAGTTGGTTTTTTGAGAAAAATCAAAAAGATAGACAAACCCTTACCCAAACTAGCCAAAAAGCAGAGAGTGAACATACAAATCAACAAAATCAGAAAGGAAAAGGGGGCGTAACAATGGACACAGAGAAAATTCAGTCAATTTTCAGCTCATATTTTGAAAACCTGTACTCCACAAAATTTTAAAATTAAAGGAAATGGAAAAATTTCTTTATTAAATCAAGAAGAGATAAACACCTAAAATAAACCTATAAGCCTAATGAAATAGAGGCAGTCATCAAAAGCCTCTTACCCAAAAAAAAGCCCATGGCCAGATGGATTCAGTACAGATTTCTATCAGAAATTCAAAGAAGACCTAATACCAATACTCAAGTTGTTCCACACAACAGAAACACAAGGTTTATTACCAAACTCTTCTTAAGAGGCCAAAATTACCTTGGTACACAAGCCACACAAAGACACTAACTAATAAAGAAAACAACAGTCCAATATCCCTCATGAATATTGATGCAAAATACTCAAGAAAATACTGGCAAATCGAATCCAAGAAAACGTCAGAGAAATCAACCACCATGACCAAGAAGGCTTTACCCCTGGTTTGAAGGATGGTTAAACATACGAAAATCTATCAGTGTGATCCACCATATAAACAAACTGAAAAATGAAAATCTCATGGTCATCTCTCTAGATCCTGAAAAAAGCCTTTGATTTGTCAACACCCTTTTCAACACCCTTTCATGATAAAAGTCTTGGAGAGATCTGGGATAACATGCATATACCTAAATATAACAAAACCAATATATAGTAAACGAACAGCCAACATCAAACTGAATGGAGAGAAGCTTAAGGCGATTCCTCTAAAATCAGGAACAAGACAAGGATGTCCTCTCTCTCCATTTCTTTTCAATACTGTACTTGAAGTTCTAGCTAAAGCAGTAAGACAACAAAGGGAGTTCATGGGGATCCAAATTGAAAACGAAGAAGTCAAATGGTCCCTATTTCTAGATGATAAGATAGTTTACATAAGCGGTTCAAAAAACTCTATCAGTGAACTCCTACAGCTGATAAACATCTTTAGCAAACTAGCAGGATAAAAGTCTAACTAAAAAAAAAAAAAAGCTGGCATACCATATACAGATGACAAAGTGGCTGAGAAAGAAATCAGAGAAATATTACACTTCCCAATAGCCATAAACAACAACATAAAATATCTTGGGGTAACCCTTACCAAACAAGTGTAAAACCTATATAGCAAGAACGTTGTGTCTTTAAAGAAAGAAATTAAAGGAGATACCAGAAAATGGAAAGATCTCCCATGTTCTTGGATAGGTAGGATAAATGTAGTAAAAATGGCTATCTTTCCAAAAGTAATCTACTGATACAGTGCAATCCCCATCAAAATCCTAGCACAATTCTTCACTGATCTTGAAAGGATAATAATCAACTTTATATGGAAAAACAAAAGACCCAGGTTAGCCAAAACAACCCTGTAAAAAAAAAGAAAAAAACTTCAGGAGGCATCACCATCCCTGACTTTAACCCCTATTATGGAGCTATAGTCCTGTAAACATCTTGTTATTGGCACAAAAAAAGACATGGAGACCAATGGAATCAAACCAAAAATCCTGATATTAACTGACACACCTACAAATACCCGATTTTTGAGAAAACAGCTAAAAATATTCAATGGGAGGAGGAAAGCATATTCATCAAATGGTGCTGGCACAATTGGATGATGGTGTGTAGAAGACTGCAAATAGACCCATTTCTATCACTATGCACAAAACTTAAGTCCAAATGGATCAACATAAATCCAGCCTCCGATCTTCTTAGAAGAGAAAGTGGGACGTACCCTTGAATCAATTGGTACAATAGACAGCTTCCTGAACATGACACCAGTAACACAGACACTGAGAATGATAATTAATAAATGGCACCTCCTGAAATTGTGAAACTTCTGTAAGGCAAGGACAAGACTAAACAGCAGCCCACAGACTGGGAAAAGATCTTCACCAATCCTAAATCTGACAGAGCGCTTATCTCCAAAATATACAAAGAAATCTAGAAACTAGTACCCAAACCCCAAATAACCCTATTAAAAAATGGGGTACAGAACTGAAGAGACAATTCTCAATAGAAGGTATCAAAAAGGCTGAAAGACATTTAAGAAAGTACTCAACATCCTTACCTATCAATGAAATGCAAATGAAAACAAATTTGAGATACCATTTTACTCCTGCCAGAATGGCTAAAATTAGAAACACCAATGACAACTTATGCTGGAGAGGATGTGGAGAAATGGGAACACTCCTCCACTGCTGGTGGGAGTACAAACTTGTACAGCCATTTTGGAGATCAGTATGTCAGTTCCTCAGGAAAATGGCAATCAGTCTATCACAATCCTCCTCTTTGGTATATACACAAATAACCCACATCCATGCAAAAAAGACATGTGTTCAACTATGTTCATATCAGCATTTTTTGTAATATCAAGAACCTGAAACCAACATAGGTGCCCCTCAACTGAAGAATGGATAAAGAAGATGTGGCACATTAACACAGGAAATACTATTCTGCGGAAAAAAGACAATGGAATCTTGAAATTTGCAGGCAAATGGATGGAAGGAAGGATTAGAAGAAACCATGCTGAGTGAGGTAACCCAGTCACAAAAAGAGGAACATGGTATATATACTCACTCATATATCCATTTTAGACACAGAGAAAAAGATCACTAGCCTATAATTCACACCAACAGAGGAAGCTAGGATACAATGAGGATTCTAGGAGATTCATACAAGGTCCCTCACTGAATGGAAAAGGGACAAGTTCTCCTGAGCAGTGAGTGGAGAGGGAGCTAGGAGAAAGTGAAGGGAAAGAGATGAATTCATGTTGAAATAATAAGATATTCCAGGGGAGGAACAGAATAGAGAAGAGAGAAAAGAGAGAGAGAGAAATAAAGACAGACAGACAGACAGAGAGAGACAGAGAGAGAGAGAGAGAGAGAGAGAGAGAGAGAGAGAGAGAGAGAGACCATAAAAATGAAACCATTATAGGTTTGAGGGGAAAACTGACTCTAAATGTCCAGAGACCTATAAGACTGACCCCTAGCTAAAAATACTAGGCTACCAAAAATGTACTTTCCTGATAATGGGATTTGATGAAGAACTTATCTACCATCAAAGAATCCTCATCTAGTAGCTGATGGAAACAGAAGCAGACATCCACATCTAAACACTGAGTGGAACTTGAATCCACATGCAGAGAGGGAGGACAAGACTACTGAAAACCACAGAGACAGCTGATCTGAGCAAGGAGGAGCTAATTGGTCCCCAGGCTGATAACTAGGAATCCAGTGTTGGACAGACATAGACCCCTTGAACAGGTGACTCTGTTAGAAATACTGGACTGTCTAACGGTCTTCTGACAGTGGAATCAGAATGTATCCTTGGTGCAAAAAAAGAACTTTGGAAGCACATTCCCCATGGAGGGATACTCACCTTAAGCTAGAAGCAAGAGGCAGGGCTTGGTCCCTACTCCAAATGACTTGATAGTATTTTTGACTCCTCCTGGAAGGCATCACTCTCCCTGTAGGGAAGAGAAGGTTGTTGGGGGGACATGGGAGGGTGGGAGATAGAGATGGAGAGGGAAGATAGATTGATATGTAAAATGAGAAAAAATAAATAAATCATTATAATGTTAATAGACTAAATATTGATACCTATACTTCTTATTTGATGCTGATTCCATTATTCCTCCATTTATATATAGAATGCTACTCAGACACATTCAAATCTAGACCTGACATAGAGGGCACTTAGGGGAAAATCACCTAACCATATTCTAGAAATACAGAGACAGCTACTGCACATATTTTGTAACAAACATATCCTGAGCATGCACCACCGAATCTCTGCATCATCAATCTGCAATCATTACTGGCATGCTTTCCTCTGTTAATGTGAGAGGAGAAAGAAGGAACATAGGTGTCTCTGGGTGACTATTGCTATGATGAAACACCAGGACCAAAGCAACTAGGAGAGGCTTTCTGTGGCTTCTGTTTCCATCATCAAAGGCAGTCAGCACAACTCTAATAGGGCAGGAACCTGAAGGGAGGAGGTGGTGCAGGCGACTTGACTTGATGCTGCTGATTGGCTTGCTTAATATGGCTTGTTCAACCTTCCTTCTTCAACAGCCCGAGACCACCAGCCCATAGTGGCACTGCCTACAATGGGCTGTGCTCTCCCCCATCAGTCACTAAGAAAATGCCCTATGGGCTTGCCTACAACCAAAACTTAAAGAGATGCTTTCTCAGTTGAGCCTCCCTCCTCAGATGACTGTGCCTTGTGTCAAGTTGACACAAAGCCAGCCAGTACAATAGGAAAAACTGCTTAAAGAATATCTTAATTGTCCCCACATATGACAACATAATATCTCAAAGGTAACTTCATTTTGGAAGCAAGGAAGGCAAAAGTAAGCTCAAAGGGGTCATTTCAGAAAGAAATCATTACATTCAATTCCTATGTGAAACTATTCATTTAGCCCACTGAAGGACACCTACATATAATGCTCGATTGTTTACAGGTCTTGACATACACGATTGTCCACACAAAATTGAACTCACGAAATACATAATAAATACATTAACAACAATTCTACAGGTGCTGTTTAACTTATAGAACCTTTGATGCTCTGAATTCCACACAAAGGCATTCTACACAAGTACACAAGAGAAGAATAAGGAGAAGGAGAAGAAAAAGAAGGGAGAAGGATGTAGAAGCAGAAGAAGAAGAAGAAGAAGAAGAAAAAGAAGAAGAAGAAAAAGAAGAAAATAAATAACTGTAATAATAATAATTGTTATTATTATTATCATTATACTTCTAAATAACCCGAATGGTCAAGTTCACCTGTGGCACACTCAAGCCACTTGGTAGGCAGCTGTCACAGGACCATCACAGATACTCACACCCCCAAAATGGCAGCAGGCTGTTGATCAGAGCACTGGTGTCCCTCAGAATAAAGAAATCCCTAAACACCCACTCAGAAAACTCAAAGCATGAACCACTCACAAAACTCCCTTTGGTTGTTTAAGGGCGGAGGCTGCAGAGCAATCCCATAGCAGTTTATGGTGGAGCTCAGATAGGGTTTTGTGTGGCACCAGGGAAAAAGGAGCCTGGCAGTGCAGGCATCAGGTCCCCTGCTGCAGCCAGAAGGGATGCTTCTCCGCAGCCCTGAGCCAGCCTTGCAGCCTTACCTACTGCATCTCACCCATGCCAGCAAATAACAGCCACCCATCATGGGGCCAGACCTCCATGCTCCTACTATCACCCTGCTACACTCAATCTTCCTCCTTCTCTCTTTGTTTTCCTTGATATCAGCATAGACCAAGGCAGTGAACATAGCTCTCAGTGCTGGCGGTAAAATAGCAGCCACCATCCTCGATAAACCGTGGAAGAAACAAATATGACTTTCATTTTAGCAATGTTGTTGTTTATCAGATAAAGACTCGTGGCCAGACAAAGATAAAGATTTACAGTAAAGACAGATTCACATTAAGAAAAACCATTAAAAGTTTACAGTGTGTTCTAAACTATACATAGGCTTGGGAGAGAAAAAAAAGATAAAATGGTTTAAAAATAATAAAGAAGACAGAGAACAGCTGGGTGTGGTGGCACACACCTTTAATCCTGGCACTCAGGAGATAGCGGCAAGCAGATCTCTGTGATTTTAAAGTAAACCTGGCATGCAGAGTGAATTCCATGACAGATAAGAATTACACAGTGAAACCCTGTTTCAAAAAGTGAAAAAATAGAAGAAGAAAGAGAATAATAAAAAAGCCACGTAAACATGGAGAGAATATGGATACTGTATGACATTATATTGTCTTTATATCATTTGACTGCTGAGGAAACAACTGTTAAATGAAATACTGCTGGATTAATTCAATTTATATATTTTAAAAATGCTTTGACTCCAAAATTTAAGTTGAAGGACAAGTTACTGGGGAAAAGGATTTCTATTTTGGTTTCCACAGAAAATGAAAAGATGTGGATTCCCCCCAGACTAATGTGGTTTGATCAAGCCAGACCACCTGAAACAGAGTACCAGATGATCCTACATTCAAAACAGCTGGACAAAGCAGCCTTACAGACTATAGCCAGAATTTCTGAAACTTCTTCGAGTCCCCCATGCTGGGCCCCTTACCAGCAGGAAGCAGTTTGGAAAGAACAACGCCCAAATTCCCAAATATTGTCTAAATGTTTGTTTTCATTTAAATGGACTTGGTTATATAAAATAAATAAATTAATTAATTAAAAAAAAAAGAAGACAGTTGAACGTTTCCTGTTTTGCTGAAGAATCTGCCAGATATACTATGGACTATGGGCTGAAGATGGAAGGTTACAGAAGAACGTCGGGTGACTGACCAGGCAGTGAGTTGTCTCTGTCATTTCTAGAGTTTATATACTATCCTTCTGTGGTCTTTGAAGGAATTGAAGACAGATAGTTATGATTATAGATTTCCTTAGTTAGGCTTAAAGGTAAGTTACATATAAGACTTTAGACTCAAAAAGATAGAATAGATTATGGAATATTTTCTTAAATCGTGCTAAACAGACTAAATATTGTTAACTGTGATTCTTGATAACTGTTGTGTGATATATTTTGCTATGTAAGGTTAAAACCTTTCTTTTTATTTAGACCGAAAAGAGAAGATGATGGGAGATGTCAGTCTGTAAATATGTTTGTCATACTGGTTAATGAAGAAAGCACTGTTGGCCAATAGGAAAGCAAGATAGGTGCGACTAGTAGACAAGGAGGAAAGAGGAAGTATAAGGAGGTCAAGATGGAGACTCTGGAGATAGCAGGACGCCAGCTGGCTCTCCAGTAAAATGAGACCATGTGGAAATACCTAGATTAACAGAAATGGGTTAATACTTAAGACAGAGCTAGCCAATAAGAAACAAGTAAGTGGCCAACAGCATTACATCAAATACAGTCTCTGTGTGATAATTGGAGCTGGCACTGCAGCGGGACAAGACCAGCAGTGGGCAGATAAACCTACTCCTTACACATCATCTCCTCATAGGTGTGACTGCACTGAGTTCCTTCATCACAATGCAAATTTTCAAGTACAAATTCTTCTTCATAAGTTCATCCACAGTTTTTAATAATTCAGTACTAGGAATATTCCTTAGGAAGAAGGATGAAACATAAAATTCCACAACAAAGTCCATTTTAAAACATTCTTACTTACTGCAAGTTCATTAGTACAGAAACCTGCTTTGTTATTAATAAGATATATGCTGTAAGATAATAAACAGGATTTCGGCACTACAAAAAGGAGATAGCTGGTTTTGTTAATTATCAAAAACAATAGACATGCAGGAAAGCCTTGTTAGCAAGCTAGGTAACTTTCCACAGCAGAAAACATTAGTATCATATGTAGTTTAAATACTGTGTGTGTATATATATATATATATATATATATATATATATATATATATATATACACATATATATATATTTAATAAATGTATAAA
Organism: Phodopus roborovskii; assembly: GCF_943737965.1. Taxonomy (NCBI): domain Eukaryota; kingdom Metazoa; phylum Chordata; class Mammalia; order Rodentia; family Cricetidae; genus Phodopus; species Phodopus roborovskii. The sequence goes on along the minus strand of NW_026126741.1, from coordinate 14,775 downwards.
AATACATTTATAAATATCCTGAAAAATATATCCTAAATAAAATCAGGCTTTGCTGATTTTGTCACAAAACAGCAGCCATTTATCTGTTGAAACCAATTTCTTGATTTATTTATTATGATCTTAAACTGAATGTATTTACCTGACAACAGCATTTCAGTGATCATGGGGACCACAAATTCAGCTACACTCACTGGCCAGCTAGCCCTATGGATCCTCTGTCTCTGCCTCCCCAGTACAGGAACCATGCACACACACATTTTCATACTTTGAACGTGGGTGTTAAGGATACAAGCTCATGCTTGTATGGCAAGCACTTTGCTCATTAAAAAAACATATAGTGAATTCAAATGTTAATCATTCCTCAAACACTTGTGTGGTTACAATTCACCTTCTTATCTTCCAATCACCACTAATTTCCCTCATATACTTCTCCATATGAAGGGTAATTGGACAGGCTATAGACTGTGATTCCTTTCAGTGTATATATGTAATATCAGAGTTCAATGTCAGGTGTATTTTTCAATCTCTCTTCATCTTAATATTTTGAGATAGGATACTGGAGCTGGAACCTAGAACACACCAGCTCAGCAAGACTGGCTGAGACAAAGCCCCAGGGATCCTCCTGTCTTGACCTCCCCATTGCTGTGATTATAGAAACAAACTGTCAACCAAGATTTAACGTGGGTGCTGAGGAACCAATTCAGGACCTCATGCTAGAACAGCAAGCACTTTAGAGCTACACCATATCCTCAGCCCCTGAAACGGTTTTTCATCACCTCTTTGGCTTTCTTCTCCTCTATATCTGTCTGCTATTCTCTAAGATGAAAGAAAGTTCATTTTGATAGCCCAGCCAACATGTTCCTATAGTTGAAAGGCACAACGAAGAGCCCCCAGAGGAAGGCTCTTCAGTACACTGTTCATCACTGTGTTTGGTTCACAATAGCTTTCTCTGCTGCCAGTGAACATGGAAAAAGCTGAAACCCATTTGTGTAATTATAGAAATGTTTGTACCAACCTAAAGAGCTTCCATAAATGCTTTAGCGCCACACTTGGCAGTGGTTGCCAAGCACTTTAGGATATTTACCTTTGTCACAGCAATGCCCATTTCCTCCAATTTTAGAGGAAAGAAGGCTGAAAATGAATCAGTACTTTACCACAGTTCAAACGAGAAAATTCTGCCAGGATATGATTGATAGCAACCCTGACTAAGGCATCAGAAGCATAACAGCTTAATGAGTGATAGAAAGATCCCTGTTGGGATAAGAGAGTAATGATGATCAAACATGTAAAATGGGCAATTACTCAAAGGTCTCCATCCATACATTGCAGCATTCACTGGCTCAGGCATACTGACGGGGATGCAAGAACTAGAAAGGAATGTCCTTGCTTTATTAACATGCAACAACCTTCTTTATCCTTTCTGATTGACTCTGGTTAAAGTTCACTTCATCAGATATGAGTATACATACTCCTGTGATTTTCAAGCTTACCTGGGATATGGACTCTGATATATTCCCTTTCAGTCCAATGTGTCTTTGCCACTGAGATGTATTTCTCACAGACAAGAAACTGTTTTATCTTGTTTTTATTTTCAGCCAGCCAATTTTGACTTTCAATTGGAAAGTAGTGGCTTTTAAATTAGTGATATTATTGTTAACACTTTCCTGTCTCCTCTAACTCTTCCAATTATTTTTTGGTTTCAAGTTTTCTTGGTTTGGTTTAGTTTTTTGCACCCCCATCCCAAAATACCATTTAGGGGTTTATTGATTTGCCAAACAAGACAGAGGTCTACTTCTTGTATCATCCTCAGAATGGCAGCTAACCTGACTTGAAACAAGGTCACTCACTAAGTAGGAGAGACTAAGTGAGCACTCAGCCCCAGAAATTTTTCTTTCTCCCTAGTCGTTGAGTTATGAGTGTAAGCCACCATTCTCAGCATTTAATAGGAATTCTAGGAACTGAACTCAAGTTCCCAGGACAAGATGATCTTTTCTAAATCAAAAGACTTCTGTGACATAATCCCTCTACATGACAATTAAGTACATATTGTATATTAAAATCTGGCACCAAGAATAAACAGACTAGCTGAGGTTTAATAAACAGAGTAGCTGAGGCTTTAATCCTGGCAATAGGGAGGTAGAGGCAAGTGGATCTTTGTGAGTTCAAGGCCAGCATGGTATACAGAGCAAGGTTCAGCTATGCCACAATCACTCAGAGAATTCCTGTCTCAAAACAACCAACCCTTGCTACAAGCTGCAAGATCACACAGAAATCATACAGCTATAATATCATGAGACAATTCAGGATAATTTCATCCAATTATGTTACATTAAACCAATACCAAAGTTGTATTTGGCGTTATAGTCTAATGAAGAAAAGTGGCTGTTTCTTGCTATAGATTCTTCTTGTAGCCTATCCCTTTCTGTAACACATTTGTATTTACTTCCCACAGTTTAACACTGTCTGATCATTTACTGGGAACAATTTCTCCCATGCATTGGAAGTTTGCTGATTATATTCCTTAGCTATGTGTGAGACCAGGTTCCCAGAAACAGATTCTTATTTCCTTCTCTATTGTAATTGCAGAGATCTGCCTTCCTGCAATTATCATTATGAGAGGCACTTGGTCAGTATTTAAGACCCAGGCAAAAGCACTCCATCTAATATATTCCCAGATATCCCTGGACACAGAGTTAGTACACATTCAAAGCTGTTGAATAATAGATGTCTAGACATAGAAAAAAAAAATAAACCTGTACTGGTTTTACCTTACTGGTAGGTAGAGAAGCTATAGCCTAAACTAACCCCATACTAAAAGATTCTCAAACTGCTTCTTCTATTAACTCAAGATTTTAGTTCAGAGATTTACTGATCCCACCTGTTTCCCCTGAGAAAATAAATACAATCAGAGCATTTTCTCATCCTCAGAGAAAAAGTAAACATTCCTGAAGGCATTTCTTGCCACTGAGCCAGAGTACTGGAAGGTGCCACGTTTTGTTATTGTGCTAAGTAAACTTACACACTCTCCTTGACTTAAAACCCTAAGGGACTGGTGCTAAAAAGGTCTCCTAAATGTTTCAGGTTATTGCTCTCTGTGTAGATCTTAACTGATGTGCTGATTCTGAGAAATTAAAACCTCATATTGTATTTACAATTGCATATATACCTGTACCCCAAGAACTAGGGACAGAAGGATGAGGGGTTAGTGGTGGAGAAGAAGGAGAAAGAGAAGGAGAAGGAAAGAAGGAGAAGGAGAAGGAGGAGGAGGAGGAGAATAGACAGACAGACAGACAGACAGACAGACAGAAACAGACTGCTAAAAATGTCCCTACAAATTTCTGGGACACTCAAGCTACTGGGGAGGTAGGTGTCACAGAAGAATACAAACACACACACACACACACACACACACACACACACACACACACACACACACACACCTAAATGCCACAGGACCTGGAGTGGAAGCTTCTGCCACACCTCAGTGAGTTTCCAAATTTAAAATCAGCAGCTGCCTCCAGACTACAAGCCATAGTGGGGAGTGAGGTGGTGAGGGTGGGACTGCCAGGCTATGGTCTATCAACCAAGGCTGAGGCAGAACCCTGAGGACACCCTACTCCTTCCTTACCCCCACCCCAAGTCCCTCCTCCTAGTCCCAGCAGCTTCCTACACACCCAGGTTCTCCTATAAGGAGATTAAATCCTGCTGCCCCAGGCTTCTCCCAGCTCTTTGTTCCCTGAAGCTTTGCAGAGACTCTCCTCCCCCAGGGGCTTCTTCTGGTAACTGTGCTCCTGAATGAGTTCAATTAGGCCTTAAAAAAGGTAGGTTACTTCTGTGACTTTATCTGCAGTTTTAGCACAAGCTGTTTCATATTTCTGACTGTTCCTGGCTTGTGGAAACAACCAGACCTTTGTCAGCTCTCTTTCTTTTGAAATGACTAGTGTGACATTTTGTTCCAAATGAACTTGTTAGACAGAGTTGAGCTGTGCTTGTAAAATAATATTACAGTCTTTCCTCCCCCATCTGCTCTAGCAATCCATTCCTTTCTCCTCCCTCAAAAACATTTCTAGAGTGTGTCTCAGACTGTTCACTTCTTTGTATTAACATATGAACTGAAAAAATTAGCAGGTAAGAAGTAAGTTTTATCATAAAAGTGGTGTTAATTGTCAGACATATAAAAAGAGGAAACTACACCAAAGATGTTTCCAGTACATGTAACTTAGAGATGCCTATCTTTCAAACATAATTGTGACAACTTAAAGCAAGTCTATATTGCCCTGTAATCAAAGTAGGAAATGAGAATATGAAGTTAGACAACTCATCATAGCAATAAAAGGCATTAAAATAGTGTGGATGGGCAAAGGAATTATTTTCTCAGTCACCCAGCACCCTGTGTAGATGTTCGTCGGGAAAAAGTGTTCAAACTGCCTGGATTAAGTGGTTATCTGTTGATTCTGATTGACAAGAAGGTAGAAGTCCAGGATATCTGAGAGACTTCCTTTTGCTAGTGGACACAATTTTCTCTGCGGCTCAGGAGTTCAGTTCTTGCAATTTGTTCCCTCTTTGTAACTAAGGATGTTCATGATTTCAACCTGTTCATGTTGAAAGATTATTTCTGCATTTTGCATTAGCAATCACCAATCATATGTTTGTCTGTTTCACATATAAAGGATACAGACACCGCACATTGTTGGCTGTGTGATGACATCTATTAGAAGGGCAAGTCTGAGAATTACTGCTGTTCTTTTATCACCTGCTCAATTGTAACATCATGTCACATGCTTCATTTATTTTTATAGGCAATTTTTCACTCAGATCCTCTGCTGAGATGATAGTATTTCAGCACAGGCTTGAAAAGATGAGGTGGTGAGCTTTGAGTGTGAATGAGGTCAGCAACAGATCCAAAGTATAATGTGAGGATGTGGCTAATTAAGAATGGGATGGATGAGAGGGAGATTAGACACGAAATCACAGAGGTTACAGGAGGCCAGACTGATTTCTGGAGGCCATGGTAAGAACTGTGCCCATTTCTCTGAATGAGACCAGAAGCCATTGGGAAATTCTCATAGTCTATGCTATTACAATGTAGAGAAGCTACAGTGAAGCATTGGGTTGTATGTCATTTTGTTTGAAGTGTCCTTTACATTGGGTCACCTGATTACCTGGACCTGGTATGTCTATCTAGAAATTAGTCACACCTACAGAACATTCTCCTCCAGGGCTAAAGGCACAAAGACTAAATTAAGGCAGGCTACTTTTATATAATACTCATTTCAGTGTTCCTCAAGAGGCTAGCTATGGCCAGAAGCTTCAAAGTACTCTGCATCCACCACAGCTCAACTGTGCCCCTGGGTCTGGGTATTTATCCCTCACATTGAGGTTACTTCTTTAAGTCATGTTGCTAGCAGCACATCCTGCCCATGGATGACTCTTGAGCTTGGGGTCCCAGGCATGTTGCTGTGCCTGTTCAAATTTAATATGCCTGGGAGGCAAACTCTGGTCCTCACTATTGTGTGGCAGTCACTTTCCCACTGAGCCACCACCCCAGCACCTGCAGTGGAGTCAAAGGATTAAATATATATTTACAAAATGTCATCAATATAATAGGACAGCTTTGTTTTAAGTTTCAAACTAAACGTCCTTCAAAAATAAAGGCATAAAGCATACCTATAATCAGTCAAAGTGGCATAGAATCTAAATGAAATCAGAGAAACTTAAGGTGGTGCTACTATTACAAAAGGATGAAATCATAGGCCAATAGTCCAAGACACTGCAGTAATTACTAACTGAATATATGAACAGAAAATCAGGTCTTCAAGGATGTTTATACCACTAAGTAGTCACAGCATATACACTCTGCTCCCAAATAGTTGTGAGAAAAGCCAAAGTAGACTTTATGTTCAGAATCAAATCAAATGTATTCTAAATAGAAATATATTGCGTCCACTCTTGCTATGAAAACTGTTGGACAGTGCTGGTGGTTTTAAGAGAAATCAATCCTGCTGGCGTAGAAGTGTTCAGACTAATGTAAAGATTAGATACTCAAAGAAGGTGCACCTCTGCTGAGTTAGACCAGCACAAAATTCAAACCATTTTAGTTCTGATTTGAAAAGGAATACACAAACCCAATCACGTCCTCTCTTCCTTGGAAATCAACATGTCTTATGAATTAAGAGAATTCCAGTCCTTAGACTTCAGGATGATTCTGGTTTCCCATGAGAATTGCCTGTTATATTCTCTTCCTCCTTGGAAATATCTTGACTATCTCTATAGCAATAAAGGTAACATCTTGGAATAGCTAACATCACACCACAAGCTTGCAAAAATCTTCCATTGCCAAATGTGATCAGGGGGTGTTTTCTTTTGTTTTTCAAGAAATGAAATGAATAGATCTCACATATATTATATGGCATTTTAAAAACCTGGCAAAATAATATAAATTATATCTACATAGCTTCAGCTATGTGTTGTAAATGTCTGTAAATATTTTTGTTTTTAAAAATCCAAAATTAAGAAAAGGAAAAATGACCCTCTTTTGAAAAGTGACAAATAAACTGCTGGTGGTGGTAAAGCCTCTAATACAACACTTGGCAGGCTGTGGCAGACAGACTTTGGGTCAAGCTGGTCTACAGAGTGAGTTCCAGGACAACCTCCACAACTAGACATAGAAACCCTTTCTCAAAAAAAAAAAAAAAAAAAAAAAAAAAAAAAAATAAAGAATGAAACAAATGAATCCAACTGTATACTAATAAAATGGCATAAAGTCACTGGGCTAAAATCAAGATTAAATGTTAGAACTTCAAAAAAATCTGATAGAACCCAAAGAAACAGTAGATGGTTTTAACATCAGTTACAAAAGTGATGGGGAATTTTAATAGTCTGTTGCATCTGAGTCCCTGACTGTTACCTATGTTCAGGATGCCTAGTTTGTTCTTGCAGGTCCCTCAGGCATAAGCCTGCAATCAGAGTTTTCCCACTTGCTGAGGTCAAGACATTCTTATATCACCAATACAAAGGACATTAACGATTAGATAAGATGTGACATTCTTGACATGAGGCTGGGCAAAGACAATGGCCATGAATGTTATATTAAGTTGAGCATTTTGGCTGGGCCAAAATGGAGCATGATTTTAATCCCAGCACTCAGGAACATGCATATAGAGCACATTTTTTGGAAGAGGGTCTTTTTAAAATGGAATATTTCATACATTTAAAAGTAAATCTTTGTATTATGCTCCATTGCTCTTGACCCATATGCTTTTATTAGTTGAAATTCAGATCATTATCTAATACAATTAACATAAAATACAAAGCATTGTAGATTAAAAATTGAAAGGGCCATTGGCTGGGCTGTTTAGCATCTGTAAAGAGATAGGAGGCATCACTAAACTGGTATCTCTCTCCACTGTTTTGATGTCCTGGACTGCCCTGTACCTAATGCAGCAACATATTCCATTTCTGGACAGCTTTCATTATTAATTTTTTAATATCATGTCAGTAGTTGGTCCTAATCATAGTCTTGACTCTTCTTCGTCTCTGTTAGTATTTTAGATTTTCTACAGCTAATATAACCTGGGTATAGATAGAGAAAGAAGATTGTCACTTTGCAGTAATGGAGGTCAGTTATCTGAAATCAAATTGTTGGAAGGTCCATCCTCTTCTGAATGTTTGAAGCTTCCTTGACCCTTCCTTGTTGTAGAAGTTACTGGCAATGCTTGCCTTAAGGCAGCATCTCACTCCAGCCACTGCTCTGTGCTTCCTTGTTATTTGTTTATAAATATTTGTAAGTCATCAGAACTTTTTAAGTCTTTTGTTAATTCAGTTAGGCTACTTCTTTGGGACTATTAACAGACAATTTACTTTTTATTTAAGCAAAACTTCTCTTGAATATTGACCAATGTACCTTTCTCCCTTAAATGTGGCTCCCACAAATAACTGTTTAATGGACTTTGAAAGCATGGTGATAAGCCATGTTCAATTTTGTGTTTCCTTTGGGGAAAAAAATAACTACAAATATATCCTCCCATCCTATTTTTTTTTTCATTTATGTAAATTTTCATGTCCTGGTACTCAATCTGTAGATCAGGTTGGCTTCTAATTTATGGAGACAGGCCTGTCTCTGCTTCCTGACTGCTGGAATTGAAAGCATGCCCCACAAAGCTGGGCCCAGCCAAAATGCTCAACATAATGCAACATTCTTGGCCATTGTCTTTCCCAGCCTCATGACAGGAATGTGATTTCTTCATTGAACCTTGCTGACTCTAGTATTGATGATCTAGGATTGTGTTGACTTATTTTGATGTGAGAAAGGGATGAACTTGTTGATTTGTAGAGTCTCCTCACACCCACATTTTAGTGTCTTGTTATTGCAGCATTGTCTTGGCTTGTGCTAGTGAACTTTGCTGAGAACCAGAGAGCAGTCAGATAATTTCTGGGCCTGGGGACTATCCCTTTGATCTCTTTCTTCGTCCTTGTCTAGTAGTATACTGCCCTTGTTCCTGGACCTTTAGTTATGTGATCAAATTTCAAATCAATTTCAATTCTTCAGTGTAGTCCATGGTTAAGTTTGCTCTAGGCTTGCGTCCCTGTGCTTTTTATAATTTCTTTGCATCTGCTTTTATAGAATTTGATTTCAATACAGATGTTATTTTGGGTGTATTAAATCCCTTTCTAATATCATTGTAGTGGACATCTGGAATTTTGACTGATAGGTTCATACTGATTTAACACTAGAGCTCTCTTGGGACTGATACTCTACACATACACAATTATATTATCATCTTATGATCTGAACCTTCTTATTAATGCTGTGTATTTTAGCAAACCCAATGGCATTAAAACAGATTATAATAGTTTTGGTAGGATGTTTTTCCATAGAACTGTGTGGAAGGTAAGCTTTTGAGTTAAAAATTGTTTCAGGGAAATATTTTAGTTAGCAGAAGCTAGAGAACACAGTGTGTTATTAGTGGTTTCCCTTCTGGTCTGGACCCACAGCCACAGCAGCTATGTTAGATATAATTCTGTTGGCCTGGTACTTGTGTTAATTATTGATTTGCTCTTTCTGAAATAGTAACCCATCTCTATTAATCTAAGTATCTCCACATGGTCCTATCTTACTGAACAGAGACCCTGGCATTCTTCTCAGTCCTCATTCTTGAATCTCCTCCTTACTACTTCCAGGATCCTCCTTGTACCCAGGTCCTGCCTATCTTGCTTTCCCATTGTCCAACAGTGCTTTATTCATTAACCAATAAGAGAAACACATTTACAGAATGGTATCTCCCATCAACAGTGTCTAGGTATTAACTTCAGAATCACATATTGCTCCAGGGAGACAGTCCTGAAGAGTCTAGGTATGCAAGTTTAAAATTCTGCAAAGACAAGGGGTTATTCATGTATGCAGACCATATATATATATGTATAAATATATATAAAGATGTGAGAGGGTAAGGAACAAACTCACTGACAAAAGCTTTATGTAAAACCCAGCACTATTTGTGTGACCTTTGATATTTTATCTTGAAGCACAGCTACAGGAAGATGGCTGAGACCTTGTACTAAAACTGATAACCACATTTCCTAAAAATAATAAACACCAAAGTGTGCATGTGGATGTTACTAGTCCCATAAGGTCCTATTTTGGTGAATTCTTATGGGATTTGATTGTGACTTGTTCATGATTCTGTGTGTCCTTTCCAGAATACAGTTAGGCAAGTTTCAATTACCAGAGATTTAAATGAGTAAAATCTTGAGACAAGTGAATTCTGAGCTTTAGCTTGGAATGATAAATGGCACCAATGGCTGTGTTCCATGGGGGTCTGTGTTCAGGAGCCTGAACCTCACAGTTTGTACCCATGGGCCCAACTGTGTGACATGCTAATCACCTGAACTAGAGGAGCCATTCTATCTGTGATGCTGTAATTCTATCACTCAAGGCTGAGGCAGGAGGATTTTGAGTTTGAGGCCAAATTAGGATACATAGCAAGACTGTATACAAACAAACAAATAAACAGAAAACAAAACCAAAAACATGCTAGTCCAATTAACACCTGTAAAGGGTTCTAGACTTTGATTTATGGCAGAGATGTGACCCTTGAGTAAAGCTGGTCTTTTCACTGACTAGTTTTAGACTTTGACATATTTTCAGGGCTGAGAATTAAATAAAGGGCCCAAGCACTAGAATTCAACAAATGTGGGATTTGATCACAGACCAGACTGAAAATAACACAGAATAGGCCTATGGCCATAGGAGGGTTCATGGTCCATCTAGCCATGGAGTGGATTCAGCTGTGATGCACTTGACTGCCTGCAGTTTTATATACAATTGCCTTGACTTGGCAGCAAATTAGGTTTAAAAGATTTTTATGCAACGCTTTCCCATTACAGCTAGAAAAGCTTTGCTATTCTATAGAAAGCTTAGTTGCTAATCTGGGAATAAGAAATTAAAAGAAATGGACAGCTTTGTCATTGTGTCCCCTATAAACCAAAGACAGTTGATAGCAAAACAGTATCTTCTGGATGAAACAATAGCACTGCTATTTTAGTCAAAGCTGTTTTAGTAGGGATGTTATTGATACAATTTCACATTTAGGGGGCTGATATAAGTGTCTATATTTGTGAGGAGGCTTCTTTGGATGCAAGGATACTAAATGTGAGAAAATATGAACTAATCATGAGAATGCCAACTGTAGAATTGAAAACACTTATGGATAGTTCATACAAAGGCACAGTGAAAATGTCATGAAAAGTAGGGAGAGATAAACCCACTACTGGATCTTGATGTGTACCAAGAGCTGAAGTGTGGCACAGCTTAGAAAGAAGGAGGTTCAAATACAGTATGGTTAAATGATGCTGTCATTTTTATTTCAGGACTTGACAAAATACCCCAGTAAAGTTCAAACTTCTACCATTATACAAAATTAGGTCTCTACAAGTGCTGTGTACTGTCTTCATCACCAGCAGCAAATATATTAGACACAAACATGTAGCATTGTAAGAAAAGAGCAGGACACTGCAAGCTACACATCTAGCAGCATCATTTGAAAAAGGATAATCTTTTTACCAATCTCATATTTTATAAATTAATTATTCAAATTAGCATACCATAAATATACATGTAATTTAATAATTATTGTGCATGAACACACAATGCTTACATACAAAATGTCAAGTTTGTCTTTGTGTGTTCTCAAGGCTTTGAAATTCAATTAATAATTCTTTCAGAAGGTTATCTCCTCATGGAAATATGAAATTGAGGATGATCTCCTCATGCCAGTATAAAACTGCAAAGCAGGTGAACCTGTAAAATTAAAAAACAAGACAGTTGGATTGTTCCTGTATCAGGGCAGCCAGTTCACAAAGGCAGATGCTCTTTTTAAAAACATCTCAAACAGTTGGAGGCCATGACCTGCTTCAATGGCCAGTGTGCTGCCAAGTCTGACAATCAGAGTTTGATCCCTGGAACCCAACAGTGGAAATACGGAACCAGTTTCTACAAATATTATTTCAGTGTCACATGCATGCTTGTTACAAAGATGTGCACATAGACATAAATATAAAAAAAGGAAAAAAAACCCAATGTCTTCAGACTTGAACTTCACTTTTCCTTCTTAAAGATTTGTGTGGTATGTGTGTGTGTGTGTGTGCTTGTGTGTGTACACTTGCATACTAGTGAGAACACTATAAGTGTGCTATAAAGCACTGGATCCCCTGAAACTGGAGCTACAAAAGAGTTTTGAGCTATATGACTCTGGGTGCTGGGAACCAGCCACAGTTTCTCTAGAACAATAGTGTGTGTTCTTTCATGAAGATCCATTTCTTCAGCCCTCATAACTCAAATTAAGTCCTAAGAGGCTAATTACATTAGAAGTCACCATGACTGCTCCTACAGGAAAGGATTTGAAACCATGTTAATATGATTTATGACTGGGCTGAAGTTTGCTTGGGTTAAATAAATGACTTCTTGAAAAAAGGGCTAAACTGAATTTAGATAACCATAGTCCACAGTATGTGGTATTCACAGAAAGAGAGCTCTTGAAAATGATCAGATGCTGGAGACATGGCTTAGAAAAGCACTGGCTGCTCTTCCGAGGACCTGGATTTGATTCCCAGCATCCACATGGCAGCTCCCAATTATCAGAAACTCAGTCCTAAGTGATCTGACATCCTCTTCTGGTCTCTGCAGGTACCTGGCACGCATGTGATACACAGACCCACATGGAGGCAAACACTCACACACAAAATAATTAATAAAAACAAAAGATCAAAGTGAATATCTAGCACATAATTTAAGCTACAATGACAGTGTTTGGGACAGCAGTGTGTGAAGGAAGACAGGAAGTTTTCCCATGATGAACGGACTCTGCCTCTATATGAAGTATGATATTTTGGATAGTTTTGAAGAATAAAAGATAGCTCTTACATAGTCTATCTGTAAAAAATTCTCTTAAAATTACATTTTTACCTGTGTGTGTGTGTGGCTGATATCTCACAGTGCTAGTAGAAGGTGGCCTGTGGAAGTTGCTTCTCTCCTACTTTGTGGGTCATAGTGACTGAACTCAGATACAGGGCGTGGAGGACAAGTCTACCTGCTGAGCCATTTCTCTAGCCCATTAAATTCTACATTTCTGGAATGTATGACACAGAATTTTTGAGGAGAGAAAGATGATGTTTACAGTCTCTTACCGGGGATGGCTTGTTAAAATGACATGTAGAAAGAAGGATGATCAGGAATGGAGACAGTGGCTGCATTCCTTGTTTAGGTCAAGGCTTGCTCTGCCTTCTGCACCTTACCACTTTCTCCCATATGTCAAACAGGTTCTGCCCTGGGCCTCAGCCTCAGAGTACCTTGCAGTGCCCATCATGCATCTTGTCTAATCCAAATGAAGGCAGGACCAAATCGTTCTGTCAGGGGTAATTGGTAGAGCACAGGAGTATTAAGGAGCCTATTTTCTGCTGGTCAGAGTTTAAGCTGAGACAACCTGGAAACTTATGCACCAAGCTACAAGATTCGATTAACAAGAGGAAAATGTTGAGGAATTACAATCTCACACAGCGACCACAGAAAAGTGGTTAAAATACAGCACCTGACTGTGAAGTAGACCCAAGTCTTCTTTGCAGTGTGTTCATCTGGGTAACATAATCTGTCAGAGTTCTGCCAGGATTGTAATGCTGGAGTTTAGGGGAGGTCAGAGAGGCAGCATTTAATTCACCTAGCATCCCTAGGTACCTACGGAGAGTATATTCAAATATACAATTTTCCAGAAACAACACAGCTAAGTTATCAGCCTGCCTGTTCCTCTACACTGTCTGATCTACACTCCTGGACTTCTAAACAGAGGACAACAAGGAAGTAACTCTTCAATAGAAAACTCACAGATGTCGTTGTCAGAAAAAGACCAGTACCAACTTGCAAAGGTGCTCAGTAAATAACGGATATGTGTAAACCATCTTTTCTTGCATGTACAGTTTTTAAATAGTGGATATATGGTGGTTGATGCCTTTCTAATGCCTAACTATAGCATAAATTTATAACTATAGCATATGTTTCCTATGCCTTTAGAAAACATTTAGAAATTAAAAAGTAGCTCAGATTCTAACCTTTCAGATGCAGAAATTACATGTAACTAGAGGTCTAGCTGTCATAATGTAAAGTACCCCTAAGTCCTAACAGTGTCCATTCCTCTCTGAAGCATTACTATATCTACTCTAGCCAGGTTCAATAAGTTCATACCTATTCAATGATAAAGGGAACATATGAACAAGGGAGGTCAAGATTATGATGGAGAAACCTACAGACAACTGAAACAAGCCCGTGGAAGCTCATGAACTCTTGACCTACAACTGGAGAGGCTCCAGGAGACTGAACTAGGCCCTCTGTATGTGGGAGACAGTTGTGAAACTTGGAAAATCAGAGGGGCCCCTGCCCATAGGACCACGATACAAACATGGTACGTGAGCTCGTTTTTTGGAGCCCATTCTGCATGGTGGGATGCCATGCTCAGTTTTAATACATGGGACAAGGGCCTGGACCTACCCCAACCAATTGTGACAAACTATGTTGACTCTTCATGGGAGCTCTTACCTGTGAAGAGGAGAGAACTGGAAGTGTGCTAGGGGGAATGTGAAGACTATAGGATGAGGGGTGGGAGGAAGAACTGTTGGTGGAATATAAATTGAAATAAAAAAATGGAAAAAAAGATTCTTAATGCCAATTTCAGGGTTCATCTTAAGGAGGGTGAAAATACAACAAACATATTGAGACTTCAGCTTAGTGTTTAGCAGTAGGGGTTTGCTTCTGTTACCATCAGCTACTAGATAAGGGCTCTATGATGGCAGGTACGTTAGTAATCAATCTCATTATCAGGGAAGGGCATTATTGTAGCCTATCCACTGTAGCTCAAATAGATAGTTGGGGTCATCCTTTTCGGTCTCTGGACATTATAGTCAGTTTTCTCTTCAAACCTGTAATGAATCCTGCTTTAATTGTATCACCTTTTTTGTTGTAGTTATTTTTTGCTCTCATCTATTTCTCCACTGACTTGATCTCCCTCATCCCACATGTTATCCTGTCCTCCCCTTCTCTTTCTTCTAACTCCTTCTCCTCTCACTGCACTCCTCTTCCCAATATTTTCAGGAGATCTTGTTCCATTCCCCTTCTTTGAGGGACCTTGTATGAATCTCTTAGGTGCCTCCTTGTATCCTAGTTTCGCTGGACGTGTAAATTATAGCCTGGTGATCCTTTGCTCTATGTCAAAAATCCATGTTCTTCTTTTT